>NC_138204.1:210906500-211127811 GCF_964194415.1 Vipera berus | reverse complement strand
TCCTTTCCTTTCCTTTCCTTTCCTTTCCTTTCCTTTCCTTTCCTTTCCTTTCCTTTCCTTTCCTTTCCTTTCCACCCTTCCCTCCCTTTCCTTTCCTTCCTTTCCTTTTCCTTTCCTTTCCTTTCCTTTCCTTTTCCCCTTCCTTTCCTTTCCTTTCCTTTCCTTTCCCTTCCCCACCCTTCCCTTTCCTTTCCTTTCCTTCCCTTCCTTTCCTTTCCCTTTCCTTTCCTTTCCTTTCCTTTCCTTTCCTCTTTCCTTTCCCTTCTTCCCCACCCTTCCCTTTCCTTTCCTTTCCTTCCCTTTCCTTTCCTTTTCCTTTCCTTTCCTTTCCTTTCCTTTCCTTTCCTTCCTTTCCTTTCCTTTCCTTTCCTTTCCTTTCCTTTCCTTTCCTTTCCTTTCCTTTCCTTTCCCTCCCTTTCCTTTCCTTCCCTTCCCTTCCTTTCCCTTTCCTTTCCTTTCCTTTCCCTTCCCTTCCCTTTCCTTTCCTTTGAGATTTTTTTTGCCTGGTTAATGGAGTTTACTCTCCCCCCCCACAATGTCTCACCTTTGCATCTTTTCTTAGGCCTCACGTGAAGATTTTTTTTTCTCCTCATTTTAAAACCTAGGCTTTTTGAATGCTTTTTTTTTTCAACCTGTCCTTTCAACTTCGCAATTTATGACTTTATCCTATACGTTTGTTGTTGCTTTTTAAACTAAATAAATAAACATTTTATCACATTGGCTTTTTTTTAATTCCCTCCTTTAATGTTAAGCTCTTTGGAAGGTTTTTTTTTTTTGGGGGGGGAAAATAACTTTGAGACCTAGTCTGGGTCTATAAAACGGATTTGTATGTTAAATTTGGAGAATCATCAATGAGTGGTTAAACTCCCAATATCTTTTCCTGGAGTGATTTTCAGCTAGGAGGGGATAGAAAATCACTAGGAAATTCTATCTAGGGAATGGAAAATCACTGAAAGGAGATTATTAGGAGATTGGACAACCGTTTCTTCGAGATGGTATAAGATCCTTTGGGATCTGGATTGGACCAGAAAACTTCCAAGATCCCTTGGGAAGAAAGGAAGGTTTTAATTAGATTGGCCCAATACATTGGCTATCAGCTTGGTTGGCTTCGAAAAAGAGATGGGGCCATTTCATGGAAAACCTGGGGATCAGTGACTGATGGTAAAGATGCTTTTGTAGGCCATCTGCTGGGTTTCCTTGCGCAGTTGGTTGACCACTGTGAAAACAGTGGGCTGGGCACACTGCTTCTGTTTTTATGCGCTCATGACAGAAGGAGCTCTATGGTCAACTGGGGATCTGCACAGTCAAAGCCCAACTTCTCATATGCTACACATATGTTGCCTCTCATCTTAAATCTTTTCCTTATGAACTATCCTAATGCGAGGCAATCCTTTTTTTTTCATTGAAAAAGAACATGGTGGCGATCATTTTTCTCTGCTTTTCCTGGTTCAATTTGAGCACGTGTGACCAACATAGAATTGAGGACAGTGGAGTGGATATGACATGATCTCTCCATCCTGAATTTGGAGGGATAGAGGAGTAATTTCAAAGATGTGGAAAATCACTCTTGACAGGCAGAGAGGGAAAGAGGGAACAATGCAGCATTCACAAGAATCTTTGGGAAAGGTAGCTTTGGAAAATGTGCGTCTCAGTGGCCATAAGCAAACGTAACGACTCCTACACAACACACTGGTTTATTATTAATTTATTTGCTAAATTTACATCCTTTCTGTTTACTCCACATTCAGAGTGGATAGCAACATATAAAACAGAAAGTATAAACCCCAAGAATAGATGACTACAGTTTTAATTACAGCAAAATTAAAATCAGTATTACTAAAATGGAAAATCCATTGTGCATATTAATGAAGCATGTATATTAGACTGAAGCCGTGTGGATGCTAACACAGAATTAGTTTTCCAGAGTCAAAGACCAATTCTCCCTGGGAAATGAACTTCGCTGCGTAACTGACTATGAGGATAAAAGAGCTAGAAACATCAAAGCATTTTAAAAACTCTTTTAATTCGTGCTTGCAAATGAACAAAAAGCCAGTGCAGAAATCTGAAGATAAGGAGAACCATTCCATTCAGCTACTCCAGGATAACAGCTCAGATCCAAGAAAAATTTAACCCCTTTAACCCATGTGTTTTTACATTGCCATCATAATAGGATCCGTTTGAAATGTCTTGGAATGTTATGGTTAAGTGACAAGACTAATTTCCTAACTTCCTTGGCATTACATTTTTGGTAATCCTGGATTTGCTAGAGCAGGTTTGTCTGACTTAACTGTCACATCTTGGCAGGAAGCTATAGAAAGATGTCCCCCCATGCACACACTCTCGTGAGTATATCACAACTGGCTATCAACCTGGACCTCTGGTTGTTTTTCATCCTCTTCTTTCTCCTCAAAAAGTCTCTGAAGGCTAATTTTTAGGTTGCACATGGTTTTAAGTTCCTTCTTTCTCCCCAGTAGGAAATAGATCAGTGGGTTAACACTGCTGTTTAGACAGGCGCATAGGTAGCCATACGTGATTAAATTGCCACACCTGCGTTTGAAAAGGACATCTTTGAGATAAATGACAACTGGTGGAATGGAAAAGATGAGGAAAAAGAGGGCAAGCAAGATGGCCACATGAAGTCTTCCTTGCCTCTTCATTCGGGATTGAAGGTAGCCTTTGATGAGGAGCACCAAGCTGGAGACTACCACGAGTAGCATGCCAACCAAGGCAAATATGAGAATATGAAAGTAATTGTATAACATTTCGGGCTTAACTAAAATCAGACTATTATGAACTGCACATAAAAGGATAGTGATTATCCATGTAATGGCACAGAGTTTGGTGGACAGGTATTGGGACCGAACACATCGATACCAAATTGGGAAGAAGAAAGCCAAACATCGGTCAATGCCGATGATTGTTAGAAGAAGGTGACCAGTGCAGTAAGTGGATATGAAATATACTGTGATTGGGAGAACCTGGTTGGTAGGCAAGTGCAGAATTTTGCTCAGAAATAGGAATACGAGAGTTCCATTGTCAGCCACGGCCAAATTGATGATATAGACAGTGAAAGAATTCCTTTTAATCCAGAAGCCCAAAAATGTGATGACAATTCCATTCCCAATAATCCCTGCAATGCAGATTAAACTGAGTAAATAAGACCAAGGGGAAAATACAGAAGTGCTGCCATCGGTGTCATTACGGTCAGTCGAATTGTTTGATGACATTTTCACTTTAATATCTGTTATTCCGGACAATATGGCGATTAACTTCTGTGGAAAATAATCTTGACTCCCACAAAGTAAAGGATTTTTTTTTCACCTCAGTGCCTCTCCTAACAAGCAAAGCAGAAGCAACTTTATTCCAGACAATATGGTGATTATCTTCTGTGGAAAATAATCTTGACTCCCACAAAGTAAAGGATTTTTTTTCACCTCAGTGCCTCTCCTTACAAGCAAAGCAGAAGCAACTTTATTCCGGACAATATGGTGATTATCTTCTGTGGAAATTAATCTTGACTTCCACAAAGTAAAGGATTTTTTTTCACCTCAGTGCCTCTCCTTACAAGCAAAGCAGAAGCAACTTTATTCCGGACAATATGGTGATTATCTTCTGTGGAAATTAATCTTGACTCCCACAAAGTAAAGGATTTTTTTTCACCTCAGTGCCTCTCCTTACAAGCAAAGCACAAGCAACTTTATTCCAGACAATATGGTGATTATCTTCTGTGGAAATTAATCTTGACTCCCAGAAAGTAAAGGATTTTTTTCACCTCAGTGCCTCTCCTTACAAGCAAAGCAGAAGCAACTTTATTCCAGACAAGATGGTGATTATCTTCTGTGGAAATTAATCTTGACTCCCAGAAAGTAAAGGATATTTTTCACCTCAGTGCCTCTCCTTACAAGCAAAGCAGAAGCAACTTTATTCCGGACAATATGGTGATTATCTTCTGTGGAAATTAATCTTGACTCCCAGAAAGCAAAGGATTTTTTTCACCTCAGCGCCTCTCCTTACAAGCAAAGCAGAAGCCACTCATAGAAGACAGCTTGTTTGATCACTTTGCCAGATAAAAAGAGGAGATCCTTTTAGGTTTTGTGTGGAGTTTGGGTTCCTGTGGTTTTTTTGTGTTTTTTTTTTCCTGAGAACTGTGTGAAAAGAAAACAAACAGTGATCATATGATCTTTTGGATCTTTCCATCTTTATTGTAAAGTATATTTAAAAGTGCTGTGCAAAGGTATTATTCTTTTTTTAAAAAAGTTCTTCTGAAAGGTTCTCTTTGAGACCCCCCCACCCCCTATACTTAACAGCATTTTTAATAATGTTCTGGTTGGTTTATATTCATTCAAAGATGAGCATCATAAGGGGGGATGTTATCCTTTGGAATGACTAGCTGATTAATTTCTGCCCTACTATATATTTCTACGAATATGGAACCTTACCTTGTTAGCGATAATGAGCTGTCATAAGTTGTGACTTTATCCTGTAGATAGCCTTGAGTTAGGCCAAAACAGGAAAAAAAGAGTTAATTATCAAGGCATATTCAAATGACTTGACAAATATTTCTCTCTCTCTCTCTCTCTCTCTCTCTCTCTCTCTCTCTCTCTCTCTCTCTCTCTCTCTCTCTCTCTCTCTCTCACACACACACACACACACACACACATATATATATATATATATATATATATATATATATATATATATATATATATATATATATATATATATATATATATATATATATATATATATATATATATATAAAGCTCAGAGAAGAATCTAAAAGGAGACAAAGTATAAAAGTGTATGGGAGCATAAAATTTAGTATGTGGCAGATTAAATACCTCATAATACTTTGAACCATTGCATGGTTCCTCCCAGCAAACCATCCCTTTTTTCCTCTCTGCCCCTGCTCTAGGCTGCCAACCCCAAAGGTTTGGGGAACCCTGCTCTACACAACGAGGTGAATTATTCATTTATTTGCTAAATTTATATCCTTCCTTCCAGATTATTTACCATTCAAGGTGGCTGACAACAGGTAAAAACAGAAAGAAGAAGCCACAAGAGCAGATGATCACGATTTTATTGAAAGCAAAACTAAAATAAGTATTCTTCTATTTGAAATCCATATACTGTATGCAAAGATGCATGGGATATTAATGACGCGTGTATATTGAATGGATAACATGTTTGCATGGATCACAAATCAATTCTCATTGCTAAAACATCTTTGCTGACTAACTGCCCCTCCGGATAAAAGAGCTGGGAACATTAAAGCAGTGCTAGGAAGCCCATTACATTTCTGGTAATCCTGGATTTGCTAGAGCAGGTTTGCCTGAATTAACAGCTACATCCTGGATGAGAGTTATAGAAACATGGATTTCCCACCCCCCACTCTCATGAGTATATCATAACTGGCTAACAACCTGGACCTGTGGATGCTTTTCATGTTCTTCTTTCTCCTCAAAAAGTCTCTGAAGGCTCATTTGTAGGTTGCACGTGTTTTTATGTTCCTTCTCTCTCCCCAGTCGAAAATAGATCAGTGGTTTAATACTGCTGTTTAGACAGGCATATAAGCAGTCATATGGAATGAAGCTAAAATATTTCCTACTGGAAATAACATTGATGATATGAATGGCAATTAGTGGAAAAGAAAAGATGAGGAAGAAGAACAGGGCAAGCAAGATGGCTGTGAGAAGCTTGCCTTGCCTTTTCGTTTGTGATTTAAGGTAGCCTTTGATGAAGAGGGCCAGGCTGGAGACCACCATGATTGGGACACAAACTGAGGTACATATGAGAATGTGGTAGAGTGGGGGGAACTCTTTAAACCAAACAAACCCAAACAGAGCATAATTAAATGCATAGATAAGCCAAGAGTTTATCCAGATAATGACACAGACTGTGGCGGACAGGTGTGTGGACTGATGGCGTTGATACCAAATTGGGAAGAAGAGAGCCAAACATTGGTCAAAGCTGATGACAGTCAGAAGAAGTTGACCAATGCAGTAAGTCCAAATGAACCCTTCTATTAATTCTATGAGAAAATCCTTACTAATTAGGTACCAAATTCCAACCAGAAAAAGGAATATGAGAGTCCCGCTATCAGCCACAGCCAAATTGAGGATATAGTCAGTGACAGAATTCCTCTTAATCTTGAAAGTCAAATGTCGGATGACAATTCCATTGCCAATAATTCCTGGAAAACCAAGGAGAATGAGTAAATAAGAGATTTCTTCTAGATGTCCAGATGCAGAAATGCTGGGGTTTCTGCCTTCACTGCCATTGTAAAATTCAGTCAAAATGCCTGGTGATTTTTCCATTTTAATACATGTTAGTCTGGACAATGTGGTTATTAACTTCTGTGGAAATGAATCTTGACTCCCACAGCGTAAAGGACTTGCTTCATCTCAGGGCCTCTGCATACAAGCAAGCAGAAAGGACTCGTAGAAGATAGCTTGTTTGATCACTTTGCCAGATTTTTAGGTTTTGAGTGTGGTTTGGCTTCCCGTGGGTTTTTTTCCCCCCCAGAGAACTGCGTGAGAAGTGGAAAGGAAACAAATAATGGTCACATGATCATTCTGATGGCCTATGATACAGTATCTATTTTCCCATCATTATTCTAAAGCAGACATGTCAAACACAAGGCCCGGGGGCCAGAGCTGGCCCGTGAAATGGTTTCATGCGGCCCGCAAAGCCATCCTGGAAACAGTGAGGGAACGGCCCCCACTGCCTTGGCCCTGGCCCAGAGACCCCTCTCCTGCCAGAGACCCTCAGATCTGTCCCATTCCTGCCCAGGCCCCCATAGGCACCCTTGATGCGAACGATGTATCAAGGCCGATGCCCACCCAGTAGGCCATATGCACTTTAGCCACGCCCACCCAGGCCACACCCACCCAGGCCACACCCACCCGGCCCCCTGAGGGCAACCACAATGCTGATGCGGCCCTCAATGAAATTGAGTTCGACACCCCTGTTCTAAAGTTATTATTCATCATTTTTAGTCTTCTAAAAGGTTCTCTTTGGGAACCCCCCCTATAAATAACAAAATATTTAATCATGTTCTGGTTCGTTCATATTAACTCACAGATGAATATAAATGTTCTCCTTTGGAATCACTAGCCGATTTGTTTTTAACCCTGCTAAATATTTCTACTAATATAGAATCTCACATTGTGAGTAACAAGATAAGAAGGCGCTTAACTGGCTGTTGAATTTGAGTTTTGGAAATTTCTCTGCTTTTGATTAATCAAAGTAAATATTAACTAGAGCTGGAACCCACCTGGAGATTAGAGCAACAAAAGGAAATACAGATTAAAATTATAAAAGCACAGACGACATTTTTCAGGTAATCAAGGCTCATAAAAGTTGCCCTTTTGAGTAGGTGGCATTAGGCTCACTGTGTTCATTATAATCAAATGTCAAATTTCCCATTTCAGCATCCGTTACTCCAAAAAAGATGGTTGTCGTATTCTGTGGAAATGAACATTATTTTGATTTTTTTAAAATTATTATATCTGCTTCTTTTGACAGTTAATTATGGATCCAGACAACTAAGAGATAAACTCCTCACCTTATGTTAGTCAACAGAGATTCGAATGTCATTTGCATCAGTTTTGATTTTTCCAAGATGGAGGATGTGAGACGTTTCAGTGAAAACTTTCAATAATAGTCATGTAAAGGTAAAGGTAAAGTTTCCCCCGCACATGCGTGCTAGTCGTTCCCTACTCTAGGGGCTGGTGCTCATCTCCGTTTCAAAGCTGAAGAGCCAGCGCTTGTCCGAGGACGTCTCCGTGGTCATGTGGCCGGCATGACTAGACGGCAAAGGCACACGGAACACTGTTACCTTCCCACCGTAGTGGTCCCTATTTTTCTATTTGCATTTTTTACGTGCTTTCGAACTGCTAGGTTGGCAGAAGCTGGGATGAATAACAGGCGCTTACTCTGCTATGCGGCACTCGGGATTCGACCCGCCAAACTGCCGACCATCTGATCGACAAGCTCAGCGTCCTAAACCACTGAGCCACCGTGTCCCTTCATACAGTAGTCATGTAGGTTATCCTTTTATGTACTCCTGCACTGGTTCTTGCTCAAGAAGGCAAAAGTGGTGATATTGGTGTCTCTAGATTATTATTCTCTCCCGTCAGTTTTCAACCATGTAGGTTGATTTATCATCTGATATGTATAACTTTTCGGAATTAATGAAGAACTTGAATATCACTAAGTAAAGGACTTGGCTCACCTAAATGCTTCTCCATACAAGCAAAGGAGAAACATCTTATGGAAGGCAGTTTATCTGATCACTTTGCCAGATAAAAGAAGGGATCCTATTTGGTTTAGTGGGGAGTTAGTTTCTTCTAGTTGTTCACAAGAACAATAATATCAAAAAGGGAAAGAACACAATGTTCACATGATCACTCTGATGGCATACAAAACAGTGTGGATTGTTCCACCTTTACTTTAAAGGGCAATTAAAACTGCTCTACAAAGTTATTAATCATAAATCTTATCCTGCTAAAATGTTGTTAAAATACCAAATAAAACATTTGGTAATATTCCAATTGGTTTATACTTAGTCACTGATGAAGAAAATGATATCGTTTGGAATAATAATAATAATAATAATAATAATAATAATAATAATAATAATAATAATAATAATAATAATAATAATAATAATAATAATAATAACAACAAGAAGAAGAAGAAGAAGAAGAAGAAGAAGAAGAAGAAGAAGAAGAAGAAGAAGAAGAAGAAGAAGAAGAAGAAGAAGAAGAAGAAGAAGAAGAAGTTGGAAGGGACCTTGGAGGTCATCTAGTCCAACCCCCTGCTAAGGCAGGAAACCCTATACCATTTCAGACAAATGGCTGGCCAGTCTCTTCTTAAAAACTTCCAGTGTTGGAGCATTCACCGCTTCTTGAGGCAGGTTGTTCCACTGGTTGATTGTTCTAACTGTCAGGAAGTTTCTCCTTAGTTCTAAGTTGCTTCTCTCCGTGACTAGTTTCCATCCATTGCTTCTTGTCCTGCTTTCAGGTGCTTAATCACTGATTAATTTCTTGTCCTCCTACATATTTTCACTAATGTGGAATAAAAGTCACCTGGGTTATACCTTTTTGTTAATTCCTACACTGGTTCTTGCTCAAGAAGGCAAAGGTGGTGATATAGGTGTCTCTAGATAAGGGGTAGGCAACCTTGGCTCTTTTATGACTCGTGGACTTCAACTTCCAGAATTCCTGAGCTAGCATGGCTCAGCTTGGAAACCTCCCCCTTTCCCTTCAACATGGCTGGCTCAGGAATTCTGGGAGTTGTAGTCCATGAGTCATAAAAGAGCCAAGGTTGCCTGCCTCTGCTCTAGGTTATTATTCTCTCCAATCAGTTTTTAGGCATATTGATCAGTTCATCAATTGGCATGTATAACTTTCTGGAACAAGTGAATAACTTGACTCCTACAAATTAAAGAACTTATATCACCTCAATTCTTTTCCATAAAAGCAAAAGTGGAAATGACTCACAGAGGGAGGTTGACTTTGCCAGATTAAAGAGGAAATACTTTTCAGTTTTGTGGGGAATTTATCTCCCCTGGTTCTTCCGGTGGTGGGATTCAAATATGTGAACAACCAGTTCTGCTGTTTCTGAAAATCCATTCTGGGCCTGGGCCAGAACTCAACAAAAAATGAGCTTCTTGTTCTGCCGAACTGGTGCGAACCGGCTGAATCCCACTACTGGGTTCTTCCCATTTTCACTCAGTTATGCCTCTTTCCCTTGCTTCCATGTCTATCTGTTATTTGCACTGGGAAGAAGACGAAGATTGTTCGCAAGATTGTCTGGGACACTACACATCCTCTCCACCACCTGTTTTCCTTGTTCCCTTCTGGGAGGAGGGGGCTTCGTGGTATCCGAAGCAGAACATCCAGATTCAGTCACAGTTTGGTTCCATACAGCATCAACCTTGTGAACTCTAAAGCTTCCTCCTCCCGTTATGTATTCAAGATGGACAGTGATAGTAATATGTTACTTATGTGTAAGGGTGTAGGTCTATACATACAGTATGTGCTATATAATATGTTTAAATGGATGTTATGTATGTGTACACTTTGAGACCAAGCAACTAAATTTCATTTTTAATGCGTGCCATTGTGCCCACAGTAAAAAAAAATGACAATAAAGGTAATCCATCTATCTAAAGAGGAGGGCCTGACACCCAGAGAGCAGTTCCTCTCTTTTTCCCCTTATAGCAAAGTGAGGCTAATGTTCTCTGTATATCTCCAAAATTATTTCTGTGTTCCTGAATGGAATGTATGGCCTGTCAAGGTGGTTAACATCTCAGTAAAGTCAACTCAACTCAGCTCAGCTGAACTCAACTCAACTCAACAAAGCTCACCTCAACTCAACTCAACTCAGCTTAACTCAACTCAACTCAGCTCAACTCAGCTCAGCTCAACTCAACTCAACTCAGCTCAACTCAACTCAACTCAGCTCAACTCAACTCAACTCAACTCAACTCAACTCAGCTCAGCTCAGCTCAACTCAACTCAACTCAACTCAACTCAACTCAACACAACTAAGAAACTAAACTATAAAACAAAATAATAGAATAAAATAAAATATACAATGAAACAATAGCCTCATGCAACACCTGATACAACAGCAGACAATATAAAATCACCTCCTGCCCCATGCCAATCTGTTTCACGGGATGGCTGAAAGTAAGACTGTACTTTTGCAGTGATATAAAGTGAGGAATTACTTGATATATTTTTTTAAGGGATGAATGTGGGAAAGAAAAAAGACAAACAAGAACACTTGCTGGAATAAGAGACAATTATTCAAAACCCTCTGCTCTCTGTGACCTGAAAAATATAGACAGGGAGTGCAGTTGCATAACCTAAGGTACATGCAGAGAAGATTTTCCAAAACAAAAATGAACTGGGTCACCGATGAGAAAAAGTCAGTAGGAAAAGAGGACCGGGAAAGGAAATCTTCAGAAACTTCCTGACACACATTTGAAAGGAAACAGTGTTCTTGACAAATAACTACATCTGTTCAGAAAAATAAGAATATATTTGTGGGTCACTGCTGTTTAGGATTTAAGAAGGGTTTTGGGACCATATGAACTATCCCAAGCTCTCAGTAAAAGAATATTGGCCATTTGCTTATAGCTGACAGTGGTACAGGATGAAAATGCTTTAAAGCAGGGGTCCCTAACCCCTGGTCCGTGGAATTGCAGTGGTCTGCGGCATACCAGCAACTGGACCACACAAATAAGTGAAGCCCCAGCTGCGGGATGCAGGCAGCATGCGAAACCAAGCCCCCTCCAGTCTGTGGAAAAACCTTTCTCCATGAAACCAGTCCCTGGCATCCCAAAGTTGGGGGCCACTGCTTTAAAGCACTGTATAGTGGATGCATCAGAAACTTCCACACAGTCTCCAAACAGGTGTTACAACCCAGTTGGGGCCATTAGTACTTTGATGGCAAGCAGGCTGGTATGAAAACACAGATATTCCACCCAGCTATTTAACTGATTTTGTTTTCTGGATGGACATCAGGATAGACGCCTTTTGTAAGAGATGCACGTTCAAACAATCTCATCCTAGCAGTTTCTGAGGGTGGTTTTTTTCATATTAGATAAAAATTCAACCTTTGCTTTGGACATACCTGGTGATGATTTGCAGTAATTCCTGGTAAGAAATAACAGGTCTCTTGGAGAATCCAAAGAAAGGAAGATTTCTTTGATGAACCCAGTGTGGTCTGTATTTAATGCGGTTGTGAAGAAAAAAAGCAGAATTTATTCCAGCATCAGGAACACTATTCTAGGTACTGAAAAGAGGAACTTGCTTAACATTTTGCTATGTACTTGGCATGTGAAAGTGTTTCTACAGATTTAACACTTTATGTGAAGACTTTAACAAACAAACAAACCCGGAAACATCAAAGTGAATTTCTGCCTAATCACATATGTGTTTATAGCTTGTGTAAGAATGCAATAACACTTGAAAGTGAATCTAAATGTCTGTTTCAATCCTTTGCCTTTAAACGTAAATGATTTCTGATTTTGTTTTGCATGAAATTTTAGAGTTAGTTGAATGGACGGATAGATAAACAAACAAATAAACAATTGTGAATCTTTTTATTAGTTGTGAGGGTCAGTAGATTTTATATATCAGGATATGTTCTTGAGAATGTATTGTTAGCTGCGAAGTCGTGTCCGACCCATCGCGACCCTATGGACAACATTCCTCCAGGCCTTCCTGTCCTCTACCATCTTCTGGAGTCCATTTAAGCTCACACCTACTGCTTCAGTGACTCCATCCAGCCACCTCATTCTCTGTCGTCCCCTTCTTCTCTTGCCCTCAACCTTTCCCAGCATTAGGCTCTTCTCCAGCGAGTCCTTCCCTCTCATTAGGTGTTTTTAGCTTCTCATTAGGTGAGTTTTAGCTTCAGGATCTGGCCTTCTAAAGAGCAGTCAGGATTGATCTCCTCTAGGACTGACCGGTTTGATCGCCTTGCAGTCCAAGGGACTCGCAGGAGTCCTCTCCAGCACCTTAGCTCAAAGGCCTCAATTCTTTGGCGCTCAGCCTTTCTTATGGTCCAACTTTCACTGCCATACATTGCAACTGGGAAGACCATAGCCTTGACTATACGCACTTTTGTCGGCAGGGTGATGTCTCTGCTTTTTAGTGTGCTGTCTAGATTTGCCATGGCTTTCCTCCCCAGGAGCAAGCGTCTTTTAATTTCTTGGCTACAGTCCCCATCTGCAGTGATCATGGAGCCCAGGAAAATAAAATCTGTCACTACCTCCATTTCTTCCCCATCTATTTGCCAGAAATTGAGAGGGCCGGATGCCATGATCTTGGCTTTCTTAATGTTAAGTTTCAAGCCAACTTTTGCACTCTCCTTCTTCACCTGCAACAAGAGGCTCTTTAGTTCTTCTTCTGTATACGGGTTGAAAAGGATTATTTGGAGCAATGGAAGTGAGAAAAAAAAGCCTTAACCTTGTGGTACTTTTCAAGATACAGAAAGCATCACCCATGGGGCTTCCCTTGAAGAGTATTCAGAACTACTTCTGGTCCAGAATGCAGCAGCCTAAGGAATCATGAGCATTTGTCATTTTGCCCATGGGACACTCTACTTTGTGAGTTGCACTGGTTAGCAGCATGCTTGCAGGTATAATTTGAAATGTTGTGTGTGATAGCTGATGCAGTGCAACAGCATCTAGTTGAAAACAATCTCTTTCCATCTGAACAGAAAGGAAACCGCCCCAATAGCAGAGGAACAAAAGATCAACTCCTAATAGACAAAATTTGTTATTGCACTGTTTCCTCTGTCAGCAATACTGAATAACACAGGGCATGGCTATCAAACATCAAAAACATCTGCCAGACTATCCCACCTCCTTTACATGGATAATCTGAAGCTGTATGGAAAAACATCATCTGAAATAGAACTGCTGCTGAACACTGTCTGTATATATAGCCAAGATATTCCAATGGAGTTTGGCTTGGACAAATTTTTTTATTTTTATTTTATTTTAATTCCATTTATATCCCGCCCTTCTCCCAAGACTCAGGGCGGCTTACAAGCTTAGCAGTAGCCTTCATTCTATGTATATGCCTGCTTATTAGGGCTTTCACACACACCCCAAGCGGCATTATTACAAAGTCAGCTTAATTGCCCCCAACAATCTGGGTCCTCATTTTACCTTCCTCGGAAGGATGGAAGGCTGAGTCAACCTTGAGCCTGGTGGGACTCGAACCTGCACTAATTGCAGGCAGCTGGTGTTACTTAAGGAGGCATTAGCCCACTGCTCCACCAATGTACCACACTTACTCTCAAACAAGGAAAAATAGTGAAAACTGAAGGAATCAAGATGCCCCATGAAAATAAGAGTCTGGATGAGGAAGATTACTACAAATACTTGGGTATCCTTCAAGCTGACAACATCAAGCACACTGAAGTCAAGAAAAAGATTAGAGGTGAATACATCAAGAGAGTGAAGAAGATCTTAAAGTCCAAACTCAATGGAGGAAATACCGTGAAGGCAATCAACACCTGGGCAATTCCAGTCATTAGATACACAGCTGGAATAGTGGACTGGACTCGAGCAGAACTAAAAGCAATGGATAGGAAGACCAGAAAAATAATGACAATGAATCATGCCCTTCATCCACACAGTGACATTGACTGACTCTTTCTACCAAGGCAAATAGGTGGACGTGGAATGCTGCAAGTACATCAGATGGTTGAAGAAGAAAAAAATGATGTTGGAATAATATCTGAAGGACAATGATGAAGATGCACTGAAATTAGTATATCAGGAAGGCTTACTGACTACTGGAGAGACCAAACTGGAGTACAAGAAAGACTAAATGAAGAACAGAATAGAGGCATGGGAAGACAAAGCACTACATGCCAGTACATTAAAAAATAGCTGAGAAAGCAGATAATAACAAGACCTGGCAATGGCTAAGAGCAGGAAAGTTGAGGAAAGAGACCGAGGGACTAATTCTGGCTGCACAAGACCAAGCCTTAAGGACAAATGCACACAAAGTCAAAATTGAGAAGACAGCAACAGACAGTAACTGCTGCCTATACAAGGAAGCTGAAGAAACAGTGGACCACCTGGTAAGCTGCTGCAAGAAGATCGCACAGACTGACTACAAGCAGCGGCATGACAAAGTAGCAACAATAGTGCATTGGAAGATCTGCAAGAAATATCATTTTCCTGTAAGCAAGAACTGGTGGGATCATAAAATAGAGAAAGTAATAGAAAATGATAAAATTAAACTGCTCTGGGACTTCAGAATTCAAACAGATGAAGCATCTGCAACATGACACCCCGGACTTAATAATTGTCGATAAGAAAGACAAAAAGGTCTGTATAGTTATCGTAGAATTCTTGGTAGCCTCTGAACTTTGTTGTTTACTTACAGATGTTCGTTATGTGTATGTTGCATGTTACATATTAACAATTACCACAGAGAAAAACCACATCCCAGCAAAACTGGCTGGGCAAGCTTCTGTATGTAAATAGGCAAAAAACTCCACACTCACTCACGCTGATGATGTAACTTAGTTGGGTAATGAAATATCTGCAAGCAAACAACAAGTTCCCCGAACACCAAGGACTCCACCATTAAACCCCGAGATACATATCTTCTTTTCTATAGAAACTAGTCATTTCCTATTGCCACCTGTTGTGCTTGTCATACTTTTTCGCTGTAGTTACCACAAAATCAAGATCAAAAGCAAACTCATTTAACCCTTCTGCTTCCTACTTTTATTGCCTGGCCTTGCTTTCTGCTTATTCCTGAGATCCCAAAAACAATTCTGCTTTTTCCTGGTGTATAACACTAATTATTATATTGTTGGTTCTTTGCTCATGGACTATGGTTCATTGTTATGATGATTACATTGTGGATTTGGGGGAAGGGGAATTCTCTTTTTGATTCCTAATTAACCCTCGTGAGGTTTTATTGTCTTTGTGACTGGGCCTTGACCCATTCGGAATTGGGCTGATTATACTATTGAGTAAATCTTTCAAAGTCTGTGAAAAGAACATGGTCAAACAAGAGATGGCAAGACTGGACATCAACATCTTCAGTATCAGCGAGCTAAAATGGATAGGAATGGGTGAATTTAATTCAGGTAACCATCAGGTATACTACTGCGGGCAAGAATCTCTCAGAAGAAATGGAGTAGCCTTCATAGTCAATAAAAGAGTAGGAAAAGCAATACTGGGATACAATCCTCAAAATGACAGAATGATCTCAGTTCGAATCCAAGGCAAACCATTCAATATCACAGTAGTCCAAGTCTGGAATTGACCAGTTCCATGAAGCCCTATAGCACCTTATAGAACTAACACCAAAAAATGATGTCCTTATCATCATGGGGGATTGGAATGCTAAAGTAGGAAGCCAAAAGATAACTGGAATAACAGACAAGTTTGGCCTTGGAGTACAAAATGAAGCAGGGCACAGGCTGATATAATTTTGTCAAGAGAATACAATGGTCATAGCAAACACTCTTTTCCAACAACCCAAGAGATGGCTCTACACATGGACATCGCCAGACGGTCAACACAGAAATCAGATTGTCTATGTGCTCTGCAGCCAAAGATTGAGAAGTTCTATACAGTCAGTAAAAACAAGACCAGGAGCTTACTGTGGCTCAAACCATGAGCTTCTCATTGCAAAATTTAGGCTTAAACTGAAGAAAGTAGGGAAAAGCACTAGGCCACTCAGGTATGAATTAAATCACATCCCTGTTAAATATACAGTAGAGGTGACAAATAGATTTAAGGAATTAGATCTGATAGACAGAGTGCCTGAAGAACTATGGACAGAGGTTCGCAACATTGTACAAGAGGTAGCAACTAAAACCTTCCCAAAGAAAAAGAAATGCAAGAAAGCAAAATGGCTGTGAGGAAGCTTTGCAAATAGCTGAGGAAAGGAGGGAAGCAAAAGGCAAGGGAGAAAAATAAAGATACACCCAACTGAATGCAGAATTCCAGAGAATAGCTAGAAGAGATAAGAATGTATTCTTAAATGAACAGTGCAAAGAAATAGAAGAAAATAATAGAATAGGAAAGACCAGAGATCTCTTCAAGAAATTGGAGAGATGTAGGGAACATTTCGTGAAAGATGGGCATGAAAAAGGACCAAAATGACAGGAACCTAACAGAGGCAAAAGAGATTAAGAAGAGGTGACAAAATTACATAGAAGAACTATACAAGAACAAGCTTAACATCCCTGATAACCACAATGAGGTGGTTACTGACCTCGACCCAGACATCCTAGAATGTGAAGTGAAGTGGGCATTAGTAAAGCTAAAAACAACAACAAAGCTAGTGGAGGTATTCCAGCTGAACTATTCGAAATCTTAAAAGATGATGGAGTGCTAACACTCAATTTGCCAGCAAATTTGGAAAACTCAACAGTGGCCACAGGATTGGAAAAGATCAGTTTACATTCCAATTCCAAAGAAAGGCAGTGCCAAAGAATGTTCAAACTATTGCACCATTGCACTCATTTCACATACTAGTAAAGTTATGCTTAAAATCCTACAAACTAGACTCCAGCAGTATGTGGATCGAGAACTACCAGAAGTACAGGCAGGATTTCGAAGAGGCAGAGGAACTAGAGATCAAATTGCCAACATACGCTGGATCATGGAGAAAGCTAGGGAGTTCCAGAAAAACATCTACTTCTGCTTCATTGACTATGCTAAAGCCTTTGATTGTGTGGATCATAACAAACTGTGGCAAGTTCTTAAAGAGATGGGCATACCAGACCATCTTATTTGTCTCTTGAGAAACCTCTATGGGGGTCAAGAAGCAACAGTGAAAACTGGACAGGAAACCACTGATTGGTTCAAAATTGGGAAAGGAGTCCGGCAAGGCTGTATACTATCACCTTGCCTATTTAACTTATATGCAGAGCACATCATGAGAAAGGCAGGGCTAGATGAATCTAAAGTTGGAATTAAGAGTGCTGGGAGAAATGTCAACAACCTAAGATATGCAGATGATATCACTCTAATGGCAGAAAGTGAAGAAGAACTAAAGAGCCTCTTGTTACGAGTGAAGAAGGAGAGTGCAAAAGTTGGGTTGAAACTAAACATTAAGAAAACCAAGATCATGGCATCCGGCCCTCTCAATTCCTGGCAAATAGATGGGGAAGAAATGGAGGTAATGACAGATTTTATTTTCCTGGGCTACAAGATCACTGCAGATGGGGACTGAAGCCAAGAAATAAAAAAAAAATGCTTGCTACTTGGGACGAAAGCCATGGCAAATCTAGACAGCACACTAAAAAGCAGAGACATCACCCTGCCAACAAAAGTGTGTATAGTCAAGGCTATGGTCTTCCCAGTTGCAATGTATGGCAGTGAAAGCTGGACCATGAAAAAGGCTGAGCACCAAATAATTGAGGCCTTTGAACTGTGGTGCTGGAGAAGACTCCTGCGAGTCCCTTGGGCTGCAAGGCGATCAAATTGGTCAGTCCTAGAGGAGATCAACCCTGACTGCTCTTTAGAAGGCCAGATCCTGAAGCTAAAACTCAAATACTTTGGCTACCTAATGAGAAGGAAGGACTCACTGGAGAAGAGCCTAATGCTAGGAAAGGTTGAGGGCAAGAGAAGAAAGGGACGACAGAGAATGAGGTGGCTGGATCGAGTCACTGAAGCAGTAGGCATGAACCTAAATGGACTCCAGAAGATGGTAAAGGACAGGAAGGCCCGGAGGAACGTTCTCCATGAGGTCGCGATGGGTCGGACATGACTTTGTAGCTAACAACAACAACAAAATGTAAACATTTCCTTTAAAAAAATATTGGTGGTAACGCTTTCTCTTTCCAAATACAGAGCAAAATGTTACACAAGTTCCTCTTTTCTGTACCTGGAAAGATGTTCCTGAAGCTGAATAAATTCTGCTTTCTCATCACAGCCAAATCAGATACAAATTGATTCAGTCTATCTTTCTGGACTTCTTTGGATTATTAAAGGAACCTGTTGGCTCTCACCAAGGGATTCTTGCACATCATCACCAGGTATGTCGATAGCAAAGTTAGAACTTTCATCGTGGTATTGTTATATGAAAATATCTATGGAGATTCTCAGTCATCCAGATCACGTTCTCCCAAATATACTTTTTCAAAAGGCAACTTGCCTTTCTTTGTTTTTCATTGAATATGTTTCACTTCTCATCCAAGAAGCTTCTTCTGGTTGTTAGCACTCTTTCTGAGAGATATTGAACCCATTTGAAGGTTTATCTGAGCCCTCCGGGTCCACTGAATAGTGAAAATAGGCTTGGAAGTTTCTTGGAACTGCTGAACAGACTGTGTTGCAAACTGGATATAAGTGGCTGTCTGTGGGTTTTTCGCACCCGGCGGGCTCCTCATGATCTTGCCAATGAATGAGGACACATCTCTCTGAGCTTTCTTGGGATGAGGGCCCAGACCGAAGTCCCAAGCTCTCTTTTATTGAGATACCAGCAACGCATCAGCAACAAGCAATTAGCAACAAACAATTATCTAAGCGTTCAGCTATCCATGAAGCAGTTATCTTAAGGTTACGAATGGTTACATCTCAGCCATGCACCAAGCAATTATCTTAAGGTTATAAATCAGCTACATATCTGTATGGAATGTTTTTGTTCCTGTAACTATCTTGTATGTGTTACTTTCTTGTACGTGTTCCAACGGGTGTCCGTCTGCACGTAGCAAGGTCATCTGATTTTTGGTAAACTGCAACTTATGCACAGAAACGAAACTTGTCTCTGCCCTGAGCCAGACCTGCGCCATTTTATGTGAGCCTAAGGTGGAAATATCACAGGTTTCCTACAGCTGTCCAGTCTCTTCTTAAAAATGTCTGAAGGCAACTTCTCAATGTCTATTTCCATGAGACTTGGATGAGACAGCAAGATCTGCTTTCCTGTCCCAGAACAGATATGCAATATCTGCAAAGAACTGCTTATCATTGATTGCTACTCCAAGATTAAATTAACAAATTTAGTGTGTTATCAGACAACACATGTTTCTATTTAATATGTCCAATTTTGGAAATAATTAACAGAGCATGGTATAGGTGGAGCCTATTGTTCATCTGCTGAACTACAAGTAGCCTGAAAAGAGATTAAAGTGCATCACATTTTTTCTGCAACGTCTTCTGCTTTGGCCATCATCCGTCCCTCCATCCATCAATAAGACGAGACGTTGATCATCTTCTCACCAACTGTGGACTGATAGGTAAGAATAGGTAAGAGGTTTAGAAGAACTAATCTAATTTAGGAATAAGCAAAACTTTGATACACTAAACTAGCAGTTTCTGCATCTGGTTTTTCACGTCAAAATCTTTTTTGTGATACTTACGTTGATAACTACCTAAAAGTCAATGGCCTTTTTCTGTAATGCTGTCAGTTCAATTCAGAATAGAGCTGGGAGGGACCCTGGAGGTCTTCCACTCCACTGCCACTCCACTCAAGCAGGAGACCTTATTCCATTCCAGACAACTGGCAGTCCAGTCTCTGCTTAAAAGCCTCCAGTGATGGAGCCGTTCCACTGGTTAATTGTCCTCACTGTTAGGAAGTTTCTCCTTAATTCCAGGTTGCTTCTCTCCTTGATTAGTTTCCATCCGTTGTTTCTTGTCCTGCCTTCTGCTGCTGCTACTTCTGCATAGATCATGAATACAAAAATGCTGGTGAGGCAGGGAAGCCTATTATCATTTGGTGTATATTTAACATATGCTCTACCTTTATTTACCAATTACATAATATTTGTATGCAATCCACATGGCGAGGTTTAATAATAATAATAAGTTGGAAAGGACCTTGGAGGTCATCTAGTCCAACCCCCTGCTCAGGCAGGAAACCCTATACCATTTCAGACAAATGGCTGGCCAGTCTCTTCTTAAAAACTTCCAGTGTTGGAGCATTCACCACTTCTGGAGGCAGGTTGTTCCACTGGTTAATTGTTCTAACTGTCAGGAAGTTTCTCCTTAGTTCTAGGTTGCTTCTCTCCTTGACTAGTTTCCATCCGTTGCTTCTTGTCCTGCCTTCTGGTGCTTTGGAGAATAGCTTGACTTCTTTGGGGCAGCCCCTGAGATATTGGAACACTGCTATCATGGCACCCCTCACCCTTCTCTTCATTAAACTACACATACCCAATTCCAGCAACCGTTCCCTATATGTTTTAGCTTCCAGTCCCCCAATCATCTTTGTTGCTCTTCTCTGTACTCTTTCTAGAGTCTCAACATCTTTTTTACATTGTGGTGACCAAAACTGGATGCAGTATTCCAGGTGTGGCCTCACCAAGGCATTGTAAAGTGGTATTAGTACTTCACGTGATCTTGATTCTATCCCTCTGTTAATGCAGCCTAGCACTGTGTTGGCTTTTTTGGCAGCTGCAGCACACTGCTGGCTCATATTTAAATGATTGTCCACTAGGACTCCGAGATCTCTCTCACAGTTACTACAGTACTATTGAGCAAGGTACCACCTATACTATAGCTGTGCATTTGATTTTTCCTGCCTAACGACCTGCCTCCTGAGGTGGTGAATGCTCCAACACTGGAGGTTTTTAAGAAGAGACTGGACAGCCATTTGCCTGAAATGGTATAAGGTTTCCTGCCTGAGCAGGGGGTTTGACTAGATGACCTCGAAGGTCCCTTCCAACTTATTATTATTATTATTATTATTATTATTATTATTATTATTATTATTATTATTATTATTATTATTATTATTATTATTATTTGTAGAACTTTACTTTTTTCACAACTGAATTTCATCTTGTTAGATAGTGCCCAGTGTTCAAGTCTGTCAAGATCCTTCTGTATCTTATGCCTGTCTTCTGGAGTGTTGGCTATTCCTACCAGCTTGGTGTCTGCAGATCTGATGAGTTTCCCATCTATCCCCTCATCTAAATTGTTAATGAAGATATTGAAGAGCACTGGGCCCAGAACAGAGCCCTGGGACACCCCACTACACACTTCCTTCCATGTAGATGCAGTTCCATTGAGGACCACATGCTGAGTACGGCCTGTCAGCCAGCTACGAATCCATCTGGTGGTGATGCTATCTAACCCACATTTTTCTATCTTATGAAGTAGTAGGTTGTGATCTACTTTATCAAATGCCTTACTGAAGTCCAAGTAAATTATATCCACAGCATTCCTCTGGTCCACTAGTTTTGTCACTTGGTCAAAGAATGCAATAAGATTTGTCTGGCATGATCTGTTTTTGACAAACCCATGTTGGCTTTTAGTGATAACTTTGTTTGCATCAAGGCGTTCGCTGATTTGTTGTTTGATTATCTTTTCCAGAATCTTCCCAGGTATTGAGGTCAGGCTGATAGGTCTGTAGTTTCCTGGATCTACTTTTTCCCCTTTTTTGAATATGGGAACTATATATTGGGGCAATTTACAATAGAAAAAAATATATATTTAAAATCATAAGATTAAAACATAAAAGCAGGGCTTTTTTTTCTCATAGAACGCTCAGAATGGCGTTCCGGCACCTTTTTTTGCACAAAAAAAAAAGCTTTTGCACAAGCTATGCTAACTCCCTCTATTGGCTTTCAAAAGCCTATTGGCTTTCGAAAGCCAATAGGAATTGCTGCTGGGCGCACCAAAAGACCTGGCTAGCAAACATTGCACTGGCTAGTTGTCTGCAGCAAAAGCAAGTAGGCAGGAACTTTGCATCCCTCCCTGCTGCCCAACTACACCAACACAACTAGGTAAGTAAGAGAAGACAAGGAGTGGGAGGTGGGTCCATGTGCACTCCATCCTTGTGCTCACCTGTGTCAGCCAGGCTGGTGGCCTATCTGGTGCTGGACCTCCGTCACCGTTGCCTCGCCCTGCATGCATAAGTGGTCGTCCTGCATCACCTGGCCCGCACCGCCTCCACTGCCCGCCCTGCGCAGCCCCGCCATATAGAGCAGGCCCTGCTGCTCCCACAGCACCAGCCGTGCCAGCTCCGGCCCCTGGGGGGAGCCTGCCGCCAACACCCCTCACACCCGTGACCGCAGCAGCGCCGCCCCACCCCACCCACCCCTGCCTCCTGCGCCCGCCAAGATGAGAGTTCCTGCACCTTTTTTTTAGAAAAAAAAGACTGAATATAACTAACTTAATTGACTTACACCAATGCATTCAAAGGGCAGTGTTTATTAACCTTAATATCAGGAAAAAAGTCATTTATTCCTTAATCATTTTAAATCTGTATTCCAGCGATTATTTGTTAGAACCGCCTTCTCTGTGTTTTGCATTCACTTGGTGCCTGTTTGCCATGAACTCTGGGGGGGGGGAAGGTGTTTTATGGGAGGGGGAAAGCTCACTACACACAGTTAGTGATATAGGAGATACAGCTTCAAGGTCAGGCAGCTGAGAATGGCATGCAGCTGGATACCTCCAAGCCAGTGGTGGGATTCAGCCGGTTGACACCACTTCGGCAGAACCAGTAGCTAATTTTTTTGTTGCCCAGGCCCAGAATGGACTTCCAGAAGTGGCATCCACACAAAGAACTGGTTGTTCACATATTTGAATCCCACCACTGCTTGTTTGCTTGCTTCCTTATTTCCTTCCTTCTTTTCCCCTCCCATTTGTCTTCCTTCCTTCCTTCCTTCCTTCCTTCCTTCCTTCCTTCCTTCCTTCCTTCTTTTCTACCTCCCTCCCTCCCTCCCTCCCTCCCTCCCTCCCTCCCTCCCTCCCTCCCTTCCTTCCTTCCTTCCTTCCTTCCTTCCTTCCTTCCTTCCTTCCTTCCTTCCTTCCTTCCTTCCTTCTTTTCTCCCTTCCTGTGGTGGGATTCAGCTGGTTTGCACCAGTTCGGCAGAACTGGTAGCTAATTTTTTGTTGCCCAGGCCCAGAATGGACTTCCAGAAGTGACATCCACACAAAGAACCGGTTGTTCACATATTTGAATCCCACCACTGCTTGTTTGCTTGTCTGCCTGCCTGCTTGCTTGCTTCCTTGGTTCCTTCCTTCCTTTACCCTCCCATTTGTCTTCCTTCCTTCTTTTTTCCCCCTTCCATCCATCTGCCTGTCTTCCTTCCTTCCTTCCTTCCTTCCTTCCTTCCTTCCTTCCTTCCTTCCTTCCTTCCTTCCTTCTTTCCTTCTTCCTGTGGTGGGATTCAGCTGAACAGAAACAATTCATTTGAATATGATAGGATATTCATGAGGGTCTCCAGCCTGGCCCTCTTCATCAAAGGCTACCTTAAATCATGGATGCAGAGGCAAGGAAAGTTTCTCGTAGCTTTCTTGCTTGCCCTGTTTTTCTTCCTCATCTTTTCTACTCCACTAAGCATTATTTATCTCAGCATTATTCTCAATAATATATATTTCAATTTCATTTCATATGACTACTAATGTCCCTGTGTAAACCACAGCGTGAACTCACTGGTCTATTTTCTACTGGGGAGAAAGAAGGACCATCATTCTATGTTCAACTAAAAAAATATATCTTCCAGAGAGTTTTTAAGGAGGAAGAAGAGAATGTAGAGCAATCAGAACAAATCAGTGGTGCTCCCAACTAATAACTAGAATGATTTTTGTTAACTTCAAATTTCTGCCCTTTGCTCTTGGTTAATTTGCAAGCACAAATCAAAATGCTTTGATATTTTTGAAAATGCTTTGATATTCCTAGCTACTTTACTGGGTCACTCAACAGCGAGATCCTGGTGAAGCAGGCACAGCAGTGCCTGCATTTTCTCTGCCACATGAGAAAACTACATCTTCCTTCTCCTGTTCTTAGCATTTTCTATAGAGGGATGATCGAGGGCATGTTGCCATGTTTAAGATTAAGAGCCTTGGTGGAGCAGTGGGCTAATGCCTCCTTAAGTAACACCAGCTGCCTGCAATTAGTGCAGGTTCGCATCCCAGCAGGCTCAAGGTTGACTCAGCCTTCCATCCTTCCGAGGTAGGTAAAATGAGGACCCAGATTGTTGGGGGCAATTAAGCTGACTTTGTAATAATGCCGCTTGGGGTGTGTGTGAAAGCCCTAACAAGCAGGCATATACATAGAATGAAGGCTACTGCTAAGCTTGTAAGCCACCCTGTCTTCGGAGAAGGGCGGGATATAAATGGAATTAAAATAAATAAATAAATAAATTAAATGTTGCATTACAGTCTGGTTTGGAAGCATCACTGCTTCAGACAGGAAGGCAATGCAGAGAGTGGTGAGGACAATAAGAACAGATTATTGACTGTTCACTCCCTTCTATCTAGGTCTGGGCATGGCACAAAAGCGATGCTTGAGCAGGGTCCACAGGAATTTCTGGGATGCTACACATCCTCTTCACAACCTGTTTTCCTTGTTACCTTCTGGGATGGGGCTTCGTGGAAGCAGAATATCCACCTTATATCATAGGTTCATTCCATGCAGTATCAACCTTGTGAATTCTCAAGATTCCCTTTCCGCTGTGTATTCAAGACGGACAGTGATTAATATTTATATGTATTTATATGTAAGGTGTAGGTATATACATATGTTGTATATAGCATGTTTACATGTGTGTTATGTATGTGTACACTTTTGAGAGCGGGCAACAGAATTTCATTTTTAATGTGTGCCAATGTGCCCACAGTGGAAAATAACAATAAAGCTTATCTCTTCTCTTACCCTCACAGTTACCCAGTAAAGCTAATTCACAAGTGATAATTGATTTGAGACTCTGGAAACCTCATGGTTTGATGAATCAAGGCTTTCACATTGTTGTTGTTGTTGTTCGTTGCGAAGTCGTGTCCGACCCATCGCGACCCTATGGACAATGTTCCTCCAGGCCTTCCTGTCCTCTACCATCTTCTGGAGTCCATCTAAGCTCATGCCTACTGCTTCAATGACTCCATCCAGCCACCTCATTCTCTGTCGTCCCCTTCTTCTATTGCCCTCAATCTTTCCCAGCATTAGGCTCTTCTCCAGTGAGTCCTTCCTTCTCATTAGGTGGCCAAAGTATCTGAGTTTCAAATTCAGGATCCGGCCTTCTAAAGAGCAGTCAGGGTTGATCTCCTCTAGGACTGACCGGTTTGATCGCCTTGCAGTCCAAGGAACTCGCAGGAGTCTTCTCCAGCACCAGAGTTCAAAGGCTTCAATTCTTTGGCGCTCAGCCTTTCTTATGGTCCAGCTTTCACCACCATACATTGCAACTGGGAAGACCATAGCCTTGACTATACGCACTTTGGCTTTCACATAACCGCTTTTTATTCAGATAAACAAGGCCAGATCATCACCCTCATCTCATCTCATATAAACTGCATCCTTCCATGCTAATTGTGAGGATGGGGCTGCTAATCTGGAGACTATCTTGCAATAGAACTGTGATAAAGCCTAATGTCATCTGTTTCTCTTCTGTTCCAGCAGGAGTATCTGCAGCTCTAGAAGGAAGACAAAAGACTGGAGCATCATGAATACGACGTTCCCCTCTCCATTCACTGAACAAATCAATGGAACATCCAGTGCTGAAAACGGAAACTGTTACGATTCTGACATAAATGAAGTGCTTATTTTTGCAACCCTCTCTATGGTTTTGTGTGTGTTGGGAATGTTGGGCAACGGCCTTGTTATCTGGCTGCTGGGTTCCAACGTTAAGAGGAACACTTTTATATTATCAACCTCTCTGTTGTGGACTTTGGTTTCCTCACCGCTGAGCTGATTATCGAAATCCACTGGCTTTTTACACACTTGTATTGTGACTTTCCCTACGAACTCTTCCAAACGGTCCTGCTGTTAATGTACAGCGCTGGGCAATTTCTCCTGACAGTCATCAGCATCGACAGGTGTATTTCAGTCCTTTTCCCAATTTGGTACCGATGCCACCGGCCGGTGCATCTGTTCACCACTGTGTGTGCTGTCATCTGGGCTGTCTCCTTCATCCTCTCTTCAATTCAATTCACAATTATAGCTGTTGGTGGATTTGGAAAGAGTTATACTCTGATGTATCAGTTCATTGTTAATGCTGTGCTTTGTCTCCCACTTATGACAATCTCCAGCCTTCTCTTGTTTGTCAAAATCTGCTTCATATCCAAGAGCCAAAGGCGGAGAAAGCTTTTGACAGCTATTTTGCTCACTCTTTTCTTCTTTTTAGTCTTGGCTTTTCCACTAAATGCCTTTTATTTTATCCTGTACGTTTTCAAATATATACATCCCAACCTTGTACATTATGGCTACTTGTGTACCTGCATCAACAGCGGCATTAACCCCCTGATCTATTACCTGGTGGGGAGGCAGAAGGGTAAAACCCGGAAAGGCATCAAAGAGTTGTTTCAGAAAGTTTTCAAGGAGGAGGAACTCTCTACTGATGAACTGGAAACTTCGGAAGGTTCCAAGATATGAACGGTTTACTTTCACTATTGTCATTCAAAAGATGCATTCGTTTCTTTCCAACCAAGCTCTTTTTTAATTTAAAAGAAACTGGTCTTTATGCTGATTAATTTCTGCATTTATCCAGAATTCATGCAGAGAATTATCTTTGTGGGAAACAAAACATTTCTCAAGTTGGACTATCCTATTTATCAAGTATTACTTGCTCTAATTCAGTCTTCCCCAGTTAGAGTGGCCTTCAATTTTGTGTGTGTGTGTGTGGGTGTGTGTGTGTGTATTTGTATATATATATGTTAAATGCTTGTTAACTATTTAGATTACCTTGCTAGGCCCCAAACATGGGACAAATCTTTATTTCCTGTTTCAGCCTAACCGAAGGCCATCGACAGGCAGTAGTCACAACAGTGACAGCTCATATTTGTGTAAATATTTTTAGATTGCTAACAAAGAATTAAAGGGAGACTGATATGCATTTCAAACTTATTTGTTTTCATCAGTCAGCCATACCCTTCTGAGATTCGAACCTGGGCTGATTGCACATTAGGCAGTTGTTTTTAACCTCTAGGCCACAAGCTCTATCTC
Source organism: Vipera berus (assembly GCF_964194415.1). Taxonomy (NCBI): domain Eukaryota; kingdom Metazoa; phylum Chordata; class Lepidosauria; order Squamata; family Viperidae; genus Vipera; species Vipera berus. Next base: position 211,100,428 of record NC_138204.1, on the reverse strand, counting down.
ACTTTGTTAGCTGAGAAGCAAGGGAGATATGTGTTAAATGCTTGTTAACTATTTAGATTACCTTGCTAGGCCCCAAACACGGGACAAATCTTTATTTCCTGTTTCAGCCTAACCGAAGGCCATCGACAGGCAGTAGTCACAACAGTGGCAGCTCATATTTGTGTAATTTTTTTTAGATTGCTAACAAAGAATTAAAGGGAGACTGATATGCATTTCAAACTCCAGCACTGGAGATTTTTTAAGAAGAAATTGGACAGCCATTTGTCCCAAATGGTATAGGCACTCCTGCTTGAGCAGGGGGTTGGACTAGATGACCTCCAAGGTTCCTTCCAACTCTGTTATTCTGTATTCTGTGTTTTATAAATGTATAGAGGACAGGCCACCTATGTCAAAATGAAACTTTGGCAATTACATGCCTATGTCACTGCACGTTTTTTTTTTTTTGTTCGTCAGAAAGTTCATTTCTAACTGTACATTTTCCCCTGCTCTCTGCACCTGTTGTGATAACTTATCTGGTAACCATAGTGAATCCCATATGACTAGCTATGTTATGGTTTCAGTCTGTTTATTGCGCATGTCTAGAGAAAGTTCTGGGTTATTATCTGTATTGTTTTATTCTCTTTGCTGTTACTGACTGTTACGTTAGGATGTAGCCCAGCTAGCTCTGTATAATATATATTTAGTTTTTATATTTTTGTAAGTAAAAGGTATTTAGTAAGATTATGCGTCTTGTTTTTCTTGCCTTCCTGCAAGTGTATCATGCATTCTCTGAAGCACGGTCCGTCGCCCTCTACAAAGGTGATTTTTACCTTGACATTTTGGTATCGAGGGATGGTTTGATTTATGTTTTTGGAGATGCATGTTTCTGCGGCTGTTATCAGTTAGTTAGTGCTAGTGAGGCAGCGGTGATTAACTGCTGAAACATGTCAGGAAGGAAGCCACGGCTGAAACGGGAGGCCAGGAGCTTGTCTGTTGGGCATCTCCCTTCGACCTTAAGGACTCCGATAGCTTCGGCCACACGCCTTGGAGAAGACGCACCTGCTCCTGTCTACGATGCAAGGTCAGTCACTCCTTTTTCTACTTTTCCAAGCTCCCTGGCAGCTGTTTTTGGAAATGTTCACACTCCAGGGGCTCAAGATGAATTTCAAGGGCTTGGAGTGAAACCTAAAATTCAGCCGAAGAAAATTCCTTCTGCTCCTTCAAGCCCCAAGCAAACTATGCGAGATAGGGCTATGCAAGGCTACTGTGAACAAATTGGGGTTTTTGAAAGGCGTTTGCAGCAGGCAAAGAAATATGTGTCAATGGTTCAGCGATATGAGAGGAATTATGAGCATGAACCGGCCATATTGCCACACCCACAAGGAGAAGCCATATTGCCTCCTTCTTCCCCAAAGCCAAAGTCACGCCCATCATTGAGTGTCATGCAAGACGAATGGGAACCGGAGGCTCCTATGTCACATGATTATGGGCTGTCCCAAAGGACATACAGAGCCACAGTGATGCCTGAAGCAAATGTTATAGCACCATCTACTGGTGAAGCTGCATTAAGACATGAATTGGAGCTCTCACTCTCGCAATTGTCTATGGAGGAGTCTTTGCTCAGAGATACAAGATTTCTGCCGTTATCTGAGGCTCCAGCCCTTGATGGTGCTAGGATTCCTGTTACTGTTGCTTCTCCTGTTAATATTGCTTCTATGCAAGCCCCTCTACCTGGCAGAGCACAGCCATATTTAACCCACATGCAATTGCCACCGGGTTCTTATATGCGAAGGCCAGTGTCATCTGCAGATTATGCTAATGCACCAGCCCCAGCGCCAGCGCCTCCTGCTGGCCAGGGTGGAATAGCAGCTCAAAGACAGTCACAGCCAGCACCAAGACTGCCGGCAGCTTCAATGCAACTGCCGCATGTCCAGGCACGGACGCCACTGGTGCCCCCTGCAGGTTATGGTCGGATTGCACAACCTGCACAGCCAGTACCTCAATTGTATATTCCTCATCAAACACCTTCCATTGTACCACTGGCTGGTGATTCAAAATTAAAGAAGTCAGGACAGAATTACAGGGCATGGGTCAGTGAGGTTGGACTTTTGTTACGCAGAGAAGGTACTCACATGATGGTGTTTAATCCTCCTGCCCAGCCATGGACTCCTGACATATGGAACTTGGATAATAGAGCATGCACAACATTATTGATGTCAATGGACACTGAATTGCAGCTCACGTTTTCACAAGATGCAACTGCCCAACAAATTTGGACTCAGTTAGAGACATGTTATCGGCCTACATCAATCGAGTCTACATGTTTACTTTTGTCTGAGTTCCATGGTTCCAGATTAAAATCTGGTGAACATATTGGAGCACATTTGACTACAATGAAAGGTATTAGAAAAGAACTGGGTGAAAAAGGCTATCCTATTGATGATTTTCAAATGATCAGCATTATCATCAATTCTTTGAATCATGAGTGGAAAGATGCTATTTCCAAGATCAATCAAGTGCCTATTGCTCAACGCACAGTGGATCATGTATGCAGGATCTTAGCCGAAAAAGAGGCACTTATGCAAGCTGCGCCACATTTAAGGGAACCACCTGCATCAAGAGCTTCAGCGAGGCGTGCCTTCCGTGGAAGGACCTACGTTCCAAGGATGCCAAGATGCTACATCTGCAATCGTGTGGGACATGCCACCCGGGATTGTCCCCAACGAGTTCCAGCGCCTGTCACATACCAGCCCAGAGGAACAGATTCCAGAGGAGGCAGAGGTAGAGGCGGACGACAAAGTCGTGGTCGTGGTTCCAGGCGTGATCCACAAGCTCCACTTGCCACATTGGTTGTGACCAACGATCCACAGCCTCAACCAGAGTACGACAGACGACTTCTTTGGACTTTAGACAGTGGAGCAGCATTACATGTTACCTACAGAAAAGAGCTTTACACTGAGATGCACGAGCCTGAACCTGAACTTCGTGAACTTTATTCTTTTTCCAATCATCCTGTTCAGGTCATGGGAAAAGGAACTGTTTATATTGAAGAGCTTGATGCTCTCATTCCAAATGTTTACTATGTTCCGTCTGCCAGTAGTAATTTGCTTAGTCAGAGTCATTTGTCTAGGTTTTCTCATTTTCAGGTCCACCATCTTGAAAAAGCAAGTTATATAGTCAAAGACGGAGATATTGTTGCTGAAACCATGTTGATTGGTGGTGTTTATTATTTAAAACCAAAGTCTAAGCAGCAAGAGCAGGCAAGTATACACGTTCCAAAAAGCACAGGCCCAGAGAAAGACGTCCCAGAGAGAGATCCTGTTGCTACTCCAAAGGTTCCTAATAATGATAAAAATACAAAAAAGACACAGGTTGCTCACAGCAAGCCTGGGGTTCCTAACAAAAATGCTAATGTTGAGAATTCACTAACAGGTAAACCTTTGCATTCCAGGTGTATCCATAAGTGGCACAGAAGATTGGGTCATGCCAGTTTCCGTGTTCTGAAGAAGATGCCAGAGTTCGCAAGAGGTTTGGATCTAAAGGGGTGTAAGGTGTTTTTGGACTGTGCTGTCTGCAAGAAAGCCAAATCCAAGGCAGCAGCAATTCCAAAACGCGCTACACGCCTGTCAACACGCATTTTTGATTTGGTACACACTGACATAGTTGGTCCTTTTGCACCAACACTTGGTGGTAAAAGATATTTCTTGACAATCGTTGATAATTATTCTAGATATGGATATGTATATCCTATGAAAGAAAAATCTGAGACCTTTCAGATCTTTAAAGACTTTGCTAGTCTTGTCTATACCCAATTCGAGGTCAACATTGCCAGAATCCAGAGTGATCGTGGTGCTGAATTCATGTCTCAGCGTTTCCAGGACTGGATGCGTGAGAATGGGATAGTACATCAGACATCTGCTCCTTATACTCCAGCTGAAAATGGGGTGGCAGAACGCAGAAATGGGGTTTTGCAAACCATGATGCGTTGCCTCCTTGAAGATGCTAACCTCAGTCTTCCATACTGGGGTGAAGCTATCAAATATGCTAACCATATCATCAACCGTATTTGGAGTAGTGCGATAAATCAGACCCCTTATTTCATGTTGTATGGACACAAGCCTGATCTCTCACATCTCCATATTTTTGGTTCCTATGCTATGGTGAATATTCCTTTAGCCCAAAGAAAGAAAGGGGGTCCTGCAGCAAAAAGGATGAGATTTATGGGCATTGATGATAATTCAAAATGGAGCAAATACATTGACTCTCATCATGTTATTGTGGTTTCACAATCTGCTACTTTTGAGGAAGATGCTGACTGGTCCAGGATTCATTCTAACGATCCTGGAGTTTATTTTCCTAGAGATGATGTTGCTGATGCCACGCAACCTGATGATCAAGATGCACAGGAGAATGTTCCTTCCACGAGTTCTTCTCAACCTACTGTTCCGTCTTCGCAAGCCGCCGATGTTGCTGCTGGCGACGATGATGAAGACGAGGACGACACGGAAGAAGAATGGACGGTTGGCCCGAGACGTTCCAAGAGGACCACAAAGGGAATCCCTCCAAAACGGTATTCGTGGCAAGTAACAAAAACACCTGTACCTTTGATTTGTAATGTTACACTTCCACCTGAGAAGTTCACACAGATCAAACATCTTCCTGAATCAGAACAAGATAAATGGTTTGAGGCGATGCAGGCTGAAATGGACAGTCTAAAGAAACTCCAAGTATTTACGCCCGCAGGCCCTCCAGCAAACAAGAAAGTTATTGGTACTCGATGGGTCTACAGGATCAAAAAGAAGCCGAATGGTGAGTCGTTGTACAAGGCCAGACTCGTAGCCCAGGGTTTCGCTCAACGTTATCCTGAGGACTATACAAATACATACTCACCCACGGTGCGAACTGAAAGTGTGAAAATTGCTTTAGCCACTGCAACTATCCTTGGCCTAGAGGTTTTCCAGTTCGACGTTGAAACGGCTTATCTACACGCTGATCTTGATGAAGAAATTTACGTCAAAGGTCCTCCAGGTTTCAGACAGCAAGAAGGGGATACCTGGTTTCTACACAAAAGTCTTTATGGTCTGAAACAGTCTGGTTTAATGTGGTACTTATGTCTTTCTGACAAACTAAATTCAATGGGCTTTATTAAGTCCGAAACAGATGAATGCGTGTTTACCAAAAGATCCGGTAATAGGTATGAGATAATTCTTGTTTATGTCGATGATATTGTTTATATTGGTCCAAATAAGCAGATGAGTGAGGTTTTTGCTAAAGCTTTACAAAAGTTTTTCACATTGAAGTGTTTAGGATGTATTAACACTTATTTAGGTGTTCAAATTGCCAAAACTCAGAAGGGGTTTAGTCTCACACAAGAAGAGAAGATTGAACAACTGTTACATCACTGTAACATGGAGGATGCTAAACCTGTGAGTATACCCATGCAAACCGACTTTCACATTTTGGCACATGAACCAAGTCCTGAGTTCGAAGATCAAACACTATATCGCTCAGTCATTGGGTCGCTGCTGTATATTAGTAGTTGGACTAGACCCGACATTGCACTTAGTGTTAATCTTTTATCACGACACGTAGGCAAGGCAAAACAGTTTCATTGGACATGTGTTAAAAAGTTATTGAGGTATCTAAAACACACCAAAGACATGAAGTTGTTGTTGGAACCCACACATACTGACTATGCAGAGTTATGTTGTTTTGCAGATTCAGATTGGGCGAGTGATAAGAAGTCACGGAAAAGTACATCAGGTTACATGATGTTTTTAAATGGATGTCCTGTTTACTGGCATGTGCGTAAACAGAATCTTGTTTCTTGTTCCTCTACAGAAGCTGAGTATGCTTGTGTGTCTGATGCATGCAATTCTTTAACCTGGTTTGATGCTTTAGTCACAGATATCTGGACACATCCGATTCGACCAATCACAGTGATGGAAGATAATGAATCTGTGGTTTATATTTCTGAAACACGTTTTACAGGTTCAAGGTCCAGACACATTGACATCCGATATCAAAATATAAGGCAACTGGTTAAACAAGGTTTTGTGACATTACAGTATGTGCCTACACGTGATCAAATTGCTGACATGCTGAACAAACCACTTCCTACAGCCCAGCATGAGTATCTGCGTGAGAAGATGTGCCTTACTTGAGTCTTCACTTTGCTGACGAAAGGAGGGGAATGTCACTGCACGTTGTTTTTTTTTGTTCGTCAGAAAGTTCATTTCTAACTGTACATTTTCCCCTGCTCTCTGCACCTGTTGTGATAACTTATCTGGTAACCATAGTGAATCCCATATGACTAGCTATGTTATGGTTTCAGTCTGTTTATTGCGCATGTCTAGAGAAAGTTCTGGGTTGTTATCTGTATTGTTTTATTCTCTTTGCTGTTACTGACTGTTACGTTAGGATGTAGCCCAGCTAGCTCTGTATAATATATATTTAGTTTTTATATTTTTGTAAGTAAAAGGTATTTAGTAAGATTATGCGTCTTGTTTTTCTTGCCTTCCTGCAAGTGTATCATGCATTCTCTGAAGCACGGTCCGTCGCCCTCTACAAAGGTGATTTTTACCTTGACATTTTGGTATCGAGGGATGGTTTGATTTATGTTTTTGGAGATGCATGTTTCTGCGGCTGTTATCAGTTAGTTAGTGCTAGTGAGGCAGCGGTGATTAACTGCTGAAACATGTCAGGAAGGAAGCCACGGCTGAAACGGGAGGCCAGGAGCTTGTCTGTTGGGCATCTCCCTTCGACCTTAAGGACTCCGATAGCTTCGGCCACACGCCTTGGAGAAGACGCACCTGCTCCTGTCTACGATGCAAGGTCAGTCACTCCTTTTTCTACTTTTCCAAGCTCCCTGGCAGCTGTTTTTGGAAATGTTCACACTCCAGGGGCTCAAGATGAATTTCAAGGGCTTGGAGTGAAACCTAAAATTCAGCCGAAGAAAATTCCTTCTGCTCCTTCAAGCCCCAAGCAAACTATGCGAGATAGGGCTATGCAAGGCTACTGTGAACAAATTGGGGTTTTTGAAAGGCGTTTGCAGCAGGCAAAGAAATATGTGTCAATGGTTCAGCGATATGAGAGGAATTATGAGCATGAACCGGCCATATTGCCACACCCACAAGGAGAAGCCATATTGCCTCCTTCTTCCCCAAAGCCAAAGTCACGCCCATCATTGAGTGTCATGCAAGACGAATGGGAACCGGAGGCTCCTATGTCACATGATTATGGGCTGTCCCAAAGGACATACAGAGCCACAGTGATGCCTGAAGCAAATGTTATAGCACCATCTACTGGTGAAGCTGCATTAAGACATGAATTGGAGCTCTCACTCTCGCAATTGTCTATGGAGGAGTCTTTGCTCAGAGATACAAGATTTCTGCCGTTATCTGAGGCTCCAGCCCTTGATGGTGCTAGGATTCCTGTTACTGTTGCTTCTCCTGTTAATATTGCTTCTATGCAAGCCCCTCTACCTGGCAGAGCACAGCCATATTTAACCCACATGCAATTGCCACCGGGTTCTTATATGCGAAGGCCAGTGTCATCTGCAGATTATGCTAATGCACCAGCCCCAGCGCCAGCGCCTCCTGCTGGCCAGGGTGGAATAGCAGCTCAAAGACAGTCACAGCCAGCACCAAGACTGCCGGCAGCTTCAATGCAACTGCCGCATGTCCAGGCACGGACGCCACTGGTGCCCCCTGCAGGTTATGGTCGGATTGCACAACCTGCACAGCCAGTACCTCAATTGTATATTCCTCATCAAACACCTTCCATTGTACCACTGGCTGGTGATTCAAAATTAAAGAAGTCAGGACAGAATTACAGGGCATGGGTCAGTGAGGTTGGACTTTTGTTACGCAGAGAAGGTACTCACATGATGGTGTTTAATCCTCCTGCCCAGCCATGGACTCCTGACATATGGAACTTGGATAATAGAGCATGCACAACATTATTGATGTCAATGGACACTGAATTGCAGCTCACGTTTTCACAAGATGCAACTGCCCAACAAATTTGGACTCAGTTAGAGACATGTTATCGGCCTACATCAATCGAGTCTACATGTTTACTTTTGTCTGAGTTCCATGGTTCCAGATTAAAATCTGGTGAACATATTGGAGCACATTTGACTACAATGAAAGGTATTAGAAAAGAACTGGGTGAAAAAGGCTATCCTATTGATGATTTTCAAATGATCAGCATTATCATCAATTCTTTGAATCATGAGTGGAAAGATGCTATTTCCAAGATCAATCAAGTGCCTATTGCTCAACGCACAGTGGATCATGTATGCAGGATCTTAGCCGAAAAAGAGGCACTTATGCAAGCTGCGCCACATTTAAGGGAACCACCTGCATCAAGAGCTTCAGCGAGGCGTGCCTTCCGTGGAAGGACCTACGTTCCAAGGATGCCAAGATGCTACATCTGCAATCGTGTGGGACATGCCACCCGGGATTGTCCCCAACGAGTTCCAGCGCCTGTCACATACCAGCCCAGAGGAACAGATTCCAGAGGAGGCAGAGGTAGAGGCGGACGACAAAGTCGTGGTCGTGGTTCCAGGCGTGATCCACAAGCTCCACTTGCCACATTGGTTGTGACCAACGATCCACAGCCTCAACCAGAGTACGACAGACGACTTCTTTGGACTTTAGACAGTGGAGCAGCATTACATGTTACCTACAGAAAAGAGCTTTACACTGAGATGCACGAGCCTGAACCTGAACTTCGTGAACTTTATTCTTTTTCCAATCATCCTGTTCAGGTCATGGGAAAAGGAACTGTTTATATTGAAGAGCTTGATGCTCTCATTCCAAATGTTTACTATGTTCCGTCTGCCAGTAGTAATTTGCTTAGTCAGAGTCATTTGTCTAGGTTTTCTCATTTTCAGGTCCACCATCTTGAAAAAGCAAGTTATATAGTCAAAGACGGAGATATTGTTGCTGAAACCATGTTGATTGGTGGTGTTTATTATTTAAAACCAAAGTCTAAGCAGCAAGAGCAGGCAAGTATACACGTTCCAAAAAGCACAGGCCCAGAGAAAGACGTCCCAGAGAGAGATCCTGTTGCTACTCCAAAGGTTCCTAATAATGATAAAAATACAAAAAAGACACAGGTTGCTCACAGCAAGCCTGGGGTTCCTAACAAAAATGCTAATGTTGAGAATTCACTAACAGGTAAACCTTTGCATTCCAGGTGTATCCATAAGTGGCACAGAAGATTGGGTCATGCCAGTTTCCGTGTTCTGAAGAAGATGCCAGAGTTCGCAAGAGGTTTGGATCTAAAGGGGTGTAAGGTGTTTTTGGACTGTGCTGTCTGCAAGAAAGCCAAATCCAAGGCAGCAGCAATTCCAAAACGCGCTACACGCCTGTCAACACGCATTTTTGATTTGGTACACACTGACATAGTTGGTCCTTTTGCACCAACACTTGGTGGTAAAAGATATTTCTTGACAATCGTTGATAATTATTCTAGATATGGATATGTATATCCTATGAAAGAAAAATCTGAGACCTTTCAGATCTTTAAAGACTTTGCTAGTCTTGTCTATACCCAATTCGAGGTCAACATTGCCAGAATCCAGAGTGATCGTGGTGCTGAATTCATGTCTCAGCGTTTCCAGGACTGGATGCGTGAGAATGGGATAGTACATCAGACATCTGCTCCTTATACTCCAGCTGAAAATGGGGTGGCAGAACGCAGAAATGGGGTTTTGCAAACCATGATGCGTTGCCTCCTTGAAGATGCTAACCTCAGTCTTCCATACTGGGGTGAAGCTATCAAATATGCTAACCATATCATCAACCGTATTTGGAGTAGTGCGATAAATCAGACCCCTTATTTCATGTTGTATGGACACAAGCCTGATCTCTCACATCTCCATATTTTTGGTTCCTATGCTATGGTGAATATTCCTTTAGCCCAAAGAAAGAAAGGGGGTCCTGCAGCAAAAAGGATGAGATTTATGGGCATTGATGATAATTCAAAATGGAGCAAATACATTGACTCTCATCATGTTATTGTGGTTTCACAATCTGCTACTTTTGAGGAAGATGCTGACTGGTCCAGGATTCATTCTAACGATCCTGGAGTTTATTTTCCTAGAGATGATGTTGCTGATGCCACGCAACCTGATGATCAAGATGCACAGGAGAATGTTCCTTCCACGAGTTCTTCTCAACCTACTGTTCCGTCTTCGCAAGCCGCCGATGTTGCTGCTGGCGACGATGATGAAGACGAGGACGACACGGAAGAAGAATGGACGGTTGGCCCGAGACGTTCCAAGAGGACCACAAAGGGAATCCCTCCAAAACGGTATTCGTGGCAAGTAACAAAAACACCTGTACCTTTGATTTGTAATGTTACACTTCCACCTGAGAAGTTCACACAGATCAAACATCTTCCTGAATCAGAACAAGATAAATGGTTTGAGGCGATGCAGGCTGAAATGGACAGTCTAAAGAAACTCCAAGTATTTACGCCCGCAGGCCCTCCAGCAAACAAGAAAGTTATTGGTACTCGATGGGTCTACAGGATCAAAAAGAAGCCGAATGGTGAGTCGTTGTACAAGGCCAGACTCGTAGCCCAGGGTTTCGCTCAACGTTATCCTGAGGACTATACAAATACATACTCACCCACGGTGCGAACTGAAAGTGTGAAAATTGCTTTAGCCACTGCAACTATCCTTGGCCTAGAGGTTTTCCAGTTCGACGTTGAAACGGCTTATCTACACGCTGATCTTGATGAAGAAATTTACGTCAAAGGTCCTCCAGGTTTCAGACAGCAAGAAGGGGATACCTGGTTTCTACACAAAAGTCTTTATGGTCTGAAACAGTCTGGTTTAATGTGGTACTTATGTCTTTCTGACAAACTAAATTCAATGGGCTTTATTAAGTCCGAAACAGATGAATGCGTGTTTACCAAAAGATCCGGTAATAGGTATGAGATAATTCTTGTTTATGTCGATGATATTGTTTATATTGGTCCAAATAAGCAGATGAGTGAGGTTTTTGCTAAAGCTTTACAAAAGTTTTTCACATTGAAGTGTTTAGGATGTATTAACACTTATTTAGGTGTTCAAATTGCCAAAACTCAGAAGGGGTTTAGTCTCACACAAGAAGAGAAGATTGAACAACTGTTACATCACTGTAACATGGAGGATGCTAAACCTGTGAGTATACCCATGCAAACCGACTTTCACATTTTGGCACATGAACCAAGTCCTGAGTTCGAAGATCAAACACTATATCGCTCAGTCATTGGGTCGCTGCTGTATATTAGTAGTTGGACTAGACCCGACATTGCACTTAGTGTTAATCTTTTATCACGACACGTAGGCAAGGCAAAACAGTTTCATTGGACATGTGTTAAAAAGTTATTGAGGTATCTAAAACACACCAAAGACATGAAGTTGTTGTTGGAACCCACACATACTGACTATGCAGAGTTATGTTGTTTTGCAGATTCAGATTGGGCGAGTGATAAGAAGTCACGGAAAAGTACATCAGGTTACATGATGTTTTTAAATGGATGTCCTGTTTACTGGCATGTGCGTAAACAGAATCTTGTTTCTTGTTCCTCTACAGAAGCTGAGTATGCTTGTGTGTCTGATGCATGCAATTCTTTAACCTGGTTTGATGCTTTAGTCACAGATATCTGGACACATCCGATTCGACCAATCACAGTGATGGAAGATAATGAATCTGTGGTTTATATTTCTGAAACACGTTTTACAGGTTCAAGGTCCAGACACATTGACATCCGATATCAAAATATAAGGCAACTGGTTAAACAAGGTTTTGTGACATTACAGTATGTGCCTACACGTGATCAAATTGCTGACATGCTGAACAAACCACTTCCTACAGCCCAGCATGAGTATCTGCGTGAGAAGATGTGCCTTACTTGAGTCTTCACTTTGCTGACGAAAGGAGGGGAATGTCACTGCACGTTGTTTTTTTTTGTTCGTCAGAAAGTTCATTTCTAACTGTACATTTTCCCCTGCTCTCTGCACCTGTTGTGATAACTTATCTGGTAACCATAGTGAATCCCATATGACTAGCTATGTTATGGTTTCAGTCTGTTTATTGCGCATGTCTAGAGAAAGTTCTGGGTTGTTATCTGTATTGTTTTATTCTCTTTGCTGTTACTGACTGTTACGTTAGGATGTAGCCCAGCTAGCTCTGTATAATATATATTTAGTTTTTATATTTTTGTAAGTAAAAGGTATTTAGTAAGATTATGCGTCTTGTTTTTCTTGCCTTCCTGCAAGTGTATCATGCATTCTCTGAAGCACGGTCCGTCGCCCTCTACAAAGGTGATTTTTACCTTGACAGCCTCTTCATTTAGTCTTGCCATTACAGTTGGGGGTTGGGGAGAGGTTGCTTTAAAAGTGTTTAGATGGAGAAATGAAACTTTGTCGATTCTGCTGAAGTCCGTGAGAGCCTGAATCATTTCCAAGGACACTGAAGCAGGTGTGGAAGAAAAGCAGATGGTTCCCATAATGAAGGGAAATGTTTTACAGAGACTATGTGAGAGGGCGAGGGCTTGTGTGAAGAAACTATTGTTTATTTGTCTGATTTGGTGTCTGGGAACCTCAGAGAGAATTTTGCTTTGACAATGCTATGCCGTGTATTCAATAAACAGTAAGAATTTTGGAACTGAAATGATCCTGGTGATTTATTTGAATTCTCGAGTTGGATGTTCACAACCAAGAGTTATCACTGATGAAGGATCAATGCTACCTATGTTTGGTCACCTGTGTTTTGTCTCTTTACTCATGAGTAGAGGAAGAATGTATTGCAAGGATTTGAAATGTCAACAAAGGTTAACCAAAGATTGGAAGCCACGTAGAAAAAAAAAGATTTAAAATGATGAAAACCATAAATTTTTAAAATACATTGAAAAGAAGAAAATCTAGAGGCAAACTTTATTGTGAATGTAAATATAAATATAAAAATATTATAAAGCTGTTAGGGTAAAAAATAGAATAATACGAAGTCTGATATTTTCTGGATCGTCAATGTCGTATTTCATTTCTTGGATTATTTACACAGCAAGGTTTCCTTTTTTTCTATTTCCTGTAATTACTTAAATAATTTGACATGTCTTTATTCCATATATATTCACTTACACATAATTGTAAGTAAAAACAAAATTGATCACCCTTCATGGCTTTCTCTTTTTCCCCACTGCCTTCTAAACTTTGTATGTTCCCTATGAGGTTGGTTTAGTTCTTTTTTCCCATCTCTTTTCTCTGGCTAAAAAAAAAAAGTCATTTGATTGATACTTCTGTTAAAAGGGATACATCTATACAGTAAAGGTAAAAGGTAAAGGTTCCCCCGCACGTGTGTGCTAGTCGTTTCCGACTCTAGGGGCCGGTGCTCATCTCCGTTTCAAAGCCGAAGAGCCAGCGCTTGTCCGAGGACGTCTCCGTGGTCATGTGGCCGGCATGACTAGACGCCAAAGGCACACGGAACACTGTTACCTTCCCACCGTAGTGGTCCCTATTTTTCTACTTGCATTTTTACATGCTTTCAAACTGCTAGGTTGGCAGAAGCTGGGACGAGTAACAGGCGCTCACTCTGCTATGCGGCACTCGGGATTCGACCCGCCAAACTGCCAACCTTCCGATCGACAAGCTCAGCGTCCTAACCCACTGAGCCACCGCGTCCCTTATCTATACAGTACTTAGGAATAAAAACTGACTTGAAGGAGAATTTACTTGTACTACTGATTTAAATGATATAAAATCTCCTGTGCATAATTTAAAATATAAACAGACATTAATGCCCCTCGATATTTAAAACCGTTCAAGTTTTCAATTAACTTTCAATTCAAGCTACAACTTAATTTCAAAAAGGGAAGTTCCTAAGCTGCTACTAAGTTGATTATAGTGGCTAACTGAATCTCAGACTCTGTAATTTGATGATAATGCTTGGAAAATAGAGAACAAAGCATAATATTCAAAATGATAAAGGCTATAGTTTTGTTTTTTTTAAATCATCCAGTATAAGATAATAATTATTGCTGCAAAGCTATTATTATGAAAAAACCCAAATAATATTGTAAAATCTTGTTTTTGTAAAACTCTTTAATAAAATAAAAATAAAAAAATAAAAAATAAAAAAACCCAAATAGAATAATATAAAGACATTTTCTGTATAAACATTTTAACTTTAAAAACCATGAATACAGCATTGTTTATTCTTTTCGTGGTTTTGAGTTTTATAGTTTTGTCTTGTAGATCACATCAATTTTTTTACACTCTTACTGAAAGCACATGTTATATACTACATTAAACAGTAGCATAAAATATTGGATATACAGTGTCAGTGGCTCTTCACAACTTGTCATCCTTCGGAGTTCCCTGGTCTTCTGGATTTGCCTGCTCATCCCTAAAGACTCTTTGCAGAGCAACTTTGAAAGATGCTCTGGCCTGGTCCTTTCCCTTCTTTTTCCTTCCAACTAAATAATAAAGGAGAGGGTTGATGCTGCTGTTGAGAGAGGCACATCCTATCCCAATGGTCATCAGAATGAGATGATGAGGACAAAAATATTCAATGACGTAAAAGACATTCATTGGGAGAGAGAAAAGGAGGAAGGAAAGGAGAGCCAGCAAGATGGTGGTGAGCAACTTCATTTGATTGTGTTGCGATTTAGATCTCATGTGAATCCAGAGGGTCACAGTAGACACAACCATGAGAGGCGTACAAAATAAGCCATTCACAATCAGCTGATAAAGGAAAGGTGAACTTCCAGAGTTTCTGGTCTGGTGGGGAATGAAGTGCACCACAGAGAGCAGGAAGGAGAGGATCCAGATGATGACACAAACCAGGGTGGACAAATATGGAGGACGATGGCAGCGATGCCAGAGTGGGAAGAGGACAGCCACACACCTGTCCAGGCTGATGGCCATCAACAGAAACTGGCTAGCAGAATAGGTGAAGAAAAAGAGCTCAAAAATCAAGAAGGGAATGGTATTGACAATGTCAGTATTTTTACCCAGAAGTGACACCACTACAAATATAATTGCAATAATGAGGGATGTGAGGACCCCAAAATCAGCAATGGAGAGATTCAGGATGAAAGTGATAAAAGAATTCCTCTTGATGGCATTGGCCAGAATATAAATTGTCATTCCATTTCCAGCCAGGCCCCAAACACAAATAACAGCAATAAATCCATTGATAAGATTTCGTGTTGTATTATCAGCATTGTATGGAACAGAAATATTGTTAAAGGCTTCATGTAATGAATTCACAACATCTTCACTTCTAGAATACTCAAAATCTAGTCCAGGATCCAATCTGTTAACAGAAAGAGAACAAAATGAAACCACCAATCCTTATTATAAGGTAAAGGTAAAGGTGATGGTCGTTTCCGACTCTAGGGGCCGGTGCTCATCTCCGTTTCAAAGCCGAAGAGCCAGTGCTTGTCCAAGGATGTCTCCATGGTCATGTGGCTGGCATGACTAGATGCCAAAGGCGCACGGAACGCTGTTACCTTCCCACCGTAGTGGTCCCTATTTTTCTACTTGCATTTTTACGTGCTTTCGAACTGCTAGGTTGGCAGAAGCTGGGACGAATAACAGGCGCTCACTCTGTTACGCGGCACTCAGGATTCGACCCGCCAAACTGCCGACCTTCTGATCGACAAGCTCAGCATCCTAACCCACTGAGCCACTATATATATATATATATATATATATATATATATATATATATATATATATATATATATATATATATATATATATATATATGTGTATTTGTTTTCTGAGGTTTTCGCGGGTGCCTGTATGTGGATCCTTGGTTTTTCGGGTTTTTCCCCGCGTAGAACTAAAGGTGTAGGCGCAACGTTTCGACGGAATCCCATCCGTCATCATCAGGCTGGTGGCTTTAGCTTCCTTCTTCTGGGAGAAGCATGTGGCTGTTTGTTCCTCTTTTTTAAACTGCCAGAGGGGGTGTGTTCTGTGGAGGTGTGCTCTGATTGGGTGGGGGACCAAGTGTGTTCTGATTGGGTGGGAGTGTGTTTTGAATGGTGGGTGTGTTCTGATTGGGGGGGGTGTTCTGGGTGGATGGGCTGGTCTCAGCTGCCAGCTCCAGACCTGAGCTGGTGAGTTGTGCTGCTTTTGTTCGGCTTCGTGTTTGTGGTGGTGCTATGTTTTTATAGTGGGTGTCAGTTTGCTTATTGTGTGGTTTGGAGGGGTTTAAAGTGGCTGATGTTGCAGCTGTAGTTAGGTTTCTGTTTTGTGGTTGTGCCTCGTTATCATTGTGGGTTCGGATTTGCTTTTTGAATGGTTGTGTGGTGGTGATGTCATGTGATGTTATCATGAGTTTGGGTCTGGTATCATTCTTGGTGGTTGGGCCTCGTCTGTCAATCAAGGCGGGTCTCCAAATGGCTGGTAGGTGAGAGGTATCCATTTGGAAACCCGCCTTGATTGACAGACGAGGCCCAACCACCAAGAATGTTACCAGACCCAAACTCATGATAACATCACATGACATCACCACCACACAACCATTCAAAAAGCAAATCCGAACACACAATGATAACGAGGCACAACCACAAAACAGAAACCTAACTACAGCTGCAACATCAGCCACTTTAAACCCCTCCAAACCACACAATAAGCAAACTGACACCCACTATAAAAACATGGCACCACCACAAAGGTTCTGAGGTTCATCTACAATGGACAAAGATACAAACAAATGGAAGGAGCACCCATGGGATCACCCCTTTCACCTGTCATCACAAACCTCTACATGGAACACTTTGAAACCCTCGCTCTAGAAAAATCCAACCACAAACCCAAACTCTGGCTCAGATACGTAGATGACACCTTCGTAATCTGGCCACACGGCAAAGAAAAATTGGATGACTTCCTCACACACCTCAATAGCCTACACCCCAAAATACAATTCACCATGGAAACAGAAGCTAACAATCAACTTCCCTTCCTTGATGTCTTAGTCTACAAGAAATCCAACGGCTCCCTAGGACACACTATCTACCATAAAAAAACACACACAAACCGCTATCTGAACGCACTCTCACACCACCACCCAGCACAGATCAACTCCGTAGCCAAGACACTCATCTCCAGAACAAAACACCTAGCTGACGAACAACACCAAAAAACCGAACTACACACTCTCACTAATGTACTAACAGCCAATGGATTCCAAAGAAACACGATTACCAACTTAATCCGAAGAGAGACACCCACAAAAACCCAAGACAGAGAACAAGAAAATGGCAAAGCCCTCCTCCCATACTTAAAAGGGACCACAGACAGAATCAGCAAGGTCCTCCAAAAACACAACATCAAAACAGCATTCTACACAGACAGAAAAATATCCACCATCCTAAGAAACCCCAAGGACATAATTGGCTTAGAAAACCAAGGAGTATACGAAATCCCATGCACCACCTGCCCCACCACATACATTGGACAGACCAACAGAAGAATAAGTGCACGCATTGAAGAGCACAAAAACTCACTCAGAAAGGGAGAACAAACTTCATCCCTGGTCCAACACTTTGAAGCCACGGGACATGAAATTGATTTTAAAAAAACCAAAACTATCGCCAAAATTGAACATTTTAACAACAGAATAATCAGAGAAGCCATTGAGATAGAAAAACGCCCCCACAGCATAAACAAACGAGATGATACCTCTCGCCTACCAACCATTTGGAAACCCACCTTGATTGACAGACGAGTCCCAACCACCAAGAATGATACCAGACCCAAACTCATGATAACACCACATGACATCACCACCACACAACCATTCAAAAAGCAAATCCGAACCCACAATGATAATGAGGCACAACCACAAAACAGAAACCTAACTACAGCTGCAACATCAGCCACTTTAAACCCCTCCAAACCACACAATAAGCAAACCGACACCCACTATAAAAACATGGCACCACCACAAACACGAAGCCAAACAAAAGCAGCACAACTCACCAGCTCAGGTCTAAGGCTGGCAGCTGAGACCAGCCCATACACTCAAAACACACCTCCACCCAATCAGAACACACCCACCATTCAAAACACACTCCCACCCAATCAGAACACACTTAAACTCCCACCCAATCAGAGCACACCTCCACCCACTGGCAGTTTAAAAAAGAGGAACAAACAGCCACATGCTTCTCCCAGAAGAAGGAAGCAGAAGCCACCAGCCTGATGATGACGGATGGGATTCCGTCGAAACGTCGCTCCTACACCTTTAGTTCTACGCGGGGAAAAACCCGAATAACCAAAGATCCATATATATATATATATATATATATATATTTGAAACATATCTTCCCTTGCAGAAAAAAAAGCTAACAGAGCGAGAGGGACCTTGTGGCTTAGAGGCAAATAACACTGCCTTGTATGCAATCAGCCCAGGTTCGAATCTCAGAAGGGTATAGCTGACTGAGGACGACTAAGGAGTCAGAAATGCATCTCAGTTTCCCTTTAATTCTTTGTTAGTAATTTACACAAATATATGAATTGTCCGGTGTGACTACTGCCTGTTTGATAGCCTTTAAGATAGGCTGAAAACAGGAAATAAAGATTTGCCCCATGTTTGGGGCCTAGCAAGGTAATCTAAATAGTTAACATTTGAAACATATCTTCCCTTGCAGAAAAAAAAGCTAACAGAGCGAGAGGGACCTTGTGGCTTAGAGGCAAATAACACTGCCTTGTATGCAATCAGCCCAGGTTCGAATCTCAGAAGGGTATAGCTGACTGAGGACGACTAAGGAGTCAGAAATGCATCTCAGTTTCCCTTTAATTCTTTGTTAGTAATTTACACAAATATATGAATTGTCCGGTGTGACTACTGCCTGTTTGATAGCCTTTAAGATAGGCTGAAAACAGGAAATAAAGATTTGCCCCATGTTTGGGGCCTAGCAAGGTAATCTAAATAGTTAACATTTGAAACATATATATATATATATATATATATATATATAGGTTGCTTCTCTCCTTGATTAGTTTCCATCCGTTGCTTCTTGTTCTGCCTTCAGGTGCTTTGGAGAATAGCTTGACTCCCTCTTCTTTGTGGCAGCCCCTGAGATACTGGGACACTGCTATCATGTGACCCCTCATTCTTCTCTTCATTAAACTAAACATACCCAATTCCAGCAACAATTCTTTATATGTTTAGTTTCCATTCCCCTAATCATCTTTGGGGGACTGGAGGCTAAAACATAAAACATATTATAACCTCATCCTGAAACCCATCCAGAAGCAAAAAGTAGTTATTTGGTGATAACAATTCTCAAGTCAAAAGCAACACCCGACTTTGTGAGGGTAGAAACTCCAAGAGGTTTTACATGAATTTAAAATATGAAACCACAAAGCTCAGAATGTTTCCTTTATTTCCCAAGGTTGGCAACAATGTCCTCTGTTGTTTTTGATATGGGAGTACAGACTTTTTCAGAACCATTTAGCAATTGACCATCTATAAGTTGCTTCTTAAACTAAGTAGGCAGCTGTTGAAATTAGGACACAATAAACATAATAAAATCAGGATGTCAGTGCCGCAAATGAACTTGCCTGAAGCCATTTTTACTTCATTTTCAGTTGCCACAGAAGTGGGAGGGGGGATGTGTATTTTTCAGTTTAGACAAAATAAATTGTCCTGTGGGAACCAAGGTCATTGTTGCCTGAATTTTGGCAGGCTGAAGCTTCCATTACACAGCCCACCAAAGTAAATTATTGGGGAATGTGATATTACTGGGGTGGGAAGTTCAACTTTGTAACATTGTAACCTTTGGGAGGGAACTTCAGTCTTGGTTTCACTTTTGATCTTGCCAATACTTTATAGCCAATAAATATGTTCTTTAAGGAAATTTCTTGCCTTGGAGTTCTGTTTTTACTGGTCTCATCTAACGGAACCACGACACAGGATGCAAAGTGACCCTCATTACGCCTTCCAACAACACTTGAAGTTTTCAAACTCTCTTTATGGCCAGCCCCACATGGTTATAGTATAGTTGCAGAAGAAAGATGCAGTCAATCCACGAGAGCTAAACGCAGAGAATTTTTGTCTAAAATAGTCACTTGCACTTTCATAAGGAAGCAAAAACAGTCCAGAGCTCCTCCATGCTTTGTCATTAGCTTTTTAAGGGGGAATACACTGAATAAATAATGTTATTTTTTTTCCCTTCCATAAAAGTTGTACAGCATGGTTTCAGTTGCTTTAATTGCTTCTGTATCTGTCCTCAGTAACAAGAAACACTTTAAATATCATCTGCATATGTGCAGCCAATAAAGTTGTAACAAATTGCTGGAATGTAATTGCTCCAAGCACAATGTATTTAAATGTGTAGGAAGAGAGATCAGTTTATATGTAGATATTACCATTTGAAATATTTTCAGTCTTTCTCTGATTCTTTTCTTCGGGAATGTTTACACTATGTAGATTCTCAATCATTCTGGAACCATTCAAAAATTTTGACATTTAAATGTGATTTCATAAGGTCCTGTTGTAATAAATGTCCTCCTTTTGATTCAGCTGATACGGTGAATCCTGGTCTAGTGGAGTTAGGAGACATATCATACTCTAGATAATGTTGAGCTAGAGTCCCATTATCCTTCTCCATTGGCCATGTAGTTGATAAAACCTGGGACATTTTGGCTTCACCTTCCTATGATGAAGTCTTTCCAACTTTGAAAATCCTAAACAATTGTCCCATTGTCTAGACCAGGGTAGGCAATCTAAGTTCTATTATGACTCGTGGACTTCGACTCCCAGAATTCCTGAGGGGAATTCTGAGGGGAAAGGGAGAGGTTTCCAAGCTGAGCCATGCTGGCTCAGGAATTCTGGGAGTTGAAGTCCACGAGTCGTAAAAGAGCCAAGGTTCCCCACCCCTGTTCTAGACACTGTATGTATGAAAAGGGACGCGGTGGCTCAGTGGGTTAGGACACTGAGCTTGTCTATCAGAAGGTCGGCAGTTTGGCGGGTCGAATCCCGAGTGTCGCGTAGCAGAGTGAGCGCCTGTTACTCATCCCAGCTTCTGCCAACCTAGCAGTTCGAAAGCACGTAAAAATGCAAGTAGAAAAATAGGGACCACTACGGTGAGAAGGTAACAGCGTTCCGTCCGCCTTTGGCGTCTAGTCATGCCAGCCACATGACCACGGAGATGTCCTCGGACAAGCGCTGGCTCTTCGGCTTTGAAATGGAGATGAGCACCAGCCCCTAGAGACGGAAATGATTAGCACGCATGTGCGAGGGAACCTTTACCTTTACCGTATGTATGTATGTATGTATGTATGTATGTATGTATGTATGTATGTATGTCAAATGCTTGTTAACTATTTTTAGATTACCTTGCTAGGCCCCAAACAAATCTTTATTTCCTGTGTCAGCCTAACCTGAAGGCCATCGACAGGCAGTAGTCACACCGGTGACAGCTCATATTTGTGTAAATTTTAATGTATGTATGTATGTATGTATATATAGGCTGTATGTATGTATGTATGTATATATAGGCTGAAACAGGAAATAAGATTTGTCCCGTGTCTGGGACTAAGCAAGTGTATTCTGAATGCTTAACAAACATTTAAAACATATGTATATATGCATATATATATATAGGTTGCTTCTCTCCTTGATTAGTTTCCATCCGTTGCTTCTTGTCCTGCCTTCAGGTGCTTTGGAGAATTGGAGGCCATAGAAGTTGAGGAAGGCAGAACTAGAGCAGGTTAATTCATCTTCAGGTAGGAGATACTTGGTAAAATAGGTTAGTCCAACTTGACAAATGTTTTGATATTCCACGAAGATAATTATCTGCATAAATTCCTGGTTTCATGCCAAAATTAATCAATACAGGAAACAGTTTCTTTTTTAAAAAAAGGTTGGTTGGAAAGAAGTGAATGTATCTTTTGAATGGCAATGGTGAAATTAAAGAGTTCAGATTTTGGAATCTTCTGAAGTCTCCACTTGATCGCTACAGTTTTCTTCCTCCTTGAAAACTCTCTGTAGCAAGTCTTTGATGCTCCTCTGAGTTTTACCCTTCTGTCTCCCCACCAGGTAATAGATCAGAGGATTAATGCTGCTGTTGATGCTGATATATAAGTAGCCAGAATGTACAATATTTTTATTTACAGACGGCAATTTTTCCCGGATGAAATAAAAGAGATTTAGTGGAAAAGCCAGGACTAAGAAGAAGAAAAGAGTGAGCAAGACAACGGTCAAAAGCTGCCTCCTCCTTTGGCTTCTGGATATGAAGAAGAGTTTGATAAACAAGATGACACTGGAGATGGTCATAAGTGGGAGACAAATCACAGCGTTAACAATGAACGTATAGTTCCGGGAATATTTCACTTCGTGTTTTAAAACAGTTGCAATTGTGAAGTGAATTGAAGAGAGGCTGAAGGAGACGGCCCAGATGACAGCACACACAGTGGTGAACAGATGCAGCGGCCGGTGGCATCGGTACCAAATTGGGAAAAGGACCGAAATACATCTGTCGATGCTGATGATTGTCAGGAGAAATTGCCCAGCACTGTACATTAACAGCAGGACCGTTTGGAAGAGGTTATAGGGAAAGCCACAGTAGAAATGTGTAGAAAGCCCATGGATTTCTATAATCAGCTCAGTGGTGAGGAAACCAAAGTCCGCAACAGAAAGGTTGATAATATAAATGGCAAAAGTGTTCCTCTTAATGGAGGAGCCCAGCAGCCAGATAACAAGGCCGTTGCCCAACATTCCCAACACACAAACAATCATAGTGAGGGATGCCAAAGTAAGCATCACATCATTTATGCTGGATTCATTACAGGTTTTGCTTTTGCCAATGGATGTTGCATTGATTTGTGCTAAGGCACTGAATGGAGAGGGGGAAGTCATATTCATGATGCTCCAGTATTTTTTCTTCCTTCTGTGGCTTCAGGTACTTCTGCTGGAACAAAAGAGAAACAGATGGCATTAGCCTGGCTTGCAGCTCCTGAATGCATATTGCAAGGCAGTCTCTAGGCTAGCATTGGGAACCCTGGTGGTGCAATGGTTAGAATGCAATATTGCAGGCAGACTCTGCCTACCACATGGAGTTCAATCCTGACCGGCTCAAGGTTGACTCAGCCTTCCATCCTTCCATCCATTAAAATGAGGAGCCAGATTGTTGGGTGCAAAAATGTAAATAACACTTTCCATTGTAAATTGCCCAAAGAGTGCTATAAAGCACCATGGGATGGTATGTAAGCCCAAATCTATTGCTATTAGCAATCCTATCCTCACAATTTGCATGGAATGATGCAATTTGTGTGGTTAACTAAGGATAATAATCTGGCCTAGTTGATCTGAATAAAAAGTATAATATGGAAGCCTTGGTTCATCAAAGTCATGGAGGTCACCTTCCATTTATGGTCCCATCTGGTGTTCTTATGGAACATGGAAGATTTTGACTTCAAATCTAAGAGTAGTGAATATTAAGCGACATGGATTAATGAATGGGAAGGAAGGAAGGAAGGAAGGAAGGAAGGAGGCAGGGAGGGAGGAAATTTGGTTTTGTTAAATTAAAAGAAGGGAAGAATATACAAGATAAAATGAAGATCCTCTAAAAAAAGTCAAAAATAACAAAAAAAAGCTTCTTTTAACATGTAAAAAACAAGAAAAAAGTGAAGGAAATGATTGGTCCATTAGTGGGGGAAAGTAGCAAGAAGGTGACAAGCAACAGAGAGAAAGCAGAACTCTTTAATTCGTTTTTTGCATCTGTCTTTACACAAAGGGAAAAAACAGACCAACCTATCAAAAATAGTGCCATAAAAAACAGAATAAAAACACAAGTTAAGATAGACAAGAAAATGGTAAGCGAGCACCTGTCCAGCCTAAACAAGTTCAAATCACCAGGCTCAGATGGATTACACCCCTAGGTTCTCAAGGAACTGGCAGATGTGATCTCAGAACAACTATATCTTTCAAAGATCCTGGAGCACTGGGGAACTACCAGAGGACTGGAAAAGAGCTGATGTAGTTCCCATCTTCAAAAAAGAGGGAAAAAATGGATCCAGGAAATTACAGACCTATCAGCCTGACCTCAATACCTGGGAAGATTCTGGAAAAGATAATCAAACAATGAATCAGTGAGCATCTAAGGCAAACAAAGTCATTACTAAAAGCCAACATGGGTTTGTCAAAAACAGATCATGCCAGACAAATCTTATTCCATTCTTTGACCAAGTGACAAAATTAGTGGACCAGAGGAATGCTGTGGATATAATTTACTTGGATTTCAGTAAGGCATTTGATAAAGTAGATCACAAAGTACTACTTGATAAGATAGAAAAATGTGGGTTAGACAGCATCACCACCAGATGGATTCGTAGCTGGCTGACCGGCAGTATTCAGCATGTGGTCCTCAATGGAACCGCATCTACATGGAGGGAAGTGTGTAGTGGGGTGCCCCAGGGCTCTGTTCTGGGCCCAGTGCTCTTCAACATCTTCATCAATGATTTGGATGAAGGGATTGATGGGGAACTCATCAAATTTGCGGACGACACCAAGCTGGCAGGAATAGCCAATACTACAGAAGACAGGCTTCAGATACAGGAGGATCTGGACAGACTTGAACACTGGGCAGTATCTAACAAAATGAAATTCAATTGTGAAAAAAGTAAGGTTCTACATTTAGGCAAGAAAAACCAAATGTACAGGTATAGTATAGGGAGTACCTTACTCAATAGTAGTAACTGTGAGAGGGATCTCGGAGTCCTAGTGGATAATCAGTTAAATATGAGCCAGCAGTGTGCTGCAGCTGCCAAAAAAGCCAACACAGTGCTAGGCTGCATTAACAGAGGGATAGAATCAAGATCAAGTGAAGTATTAATACCACTTTATAATGCCTTGGTAAGGCCACACTTGGAATAATGCATCCAGTTTTGGTCACCACGATATAAAAAAGATGTTGCGACTCTGGAAAGAGTACAGAGAAGAGCAACAAAGATGATTGGGGGACTGGAGGCTAAAACATATAAGGAATGGCTGCTGGAATTGGGTATGTGTAGTTTAATGAAGAGAAGGATGAGGGGGGACATGATAGCAGTGTTCCAATATCTCAGGGGCTGCCACAAAGAAGAGGGAGTCAAGCTATTCTCCAAAGTGCCTGAAGGCAGGACAAGAAGCAATGGATGGAAAATAATCAAGGAGAGAAGCAACCTAGAACTAAGGAGAAACTTCCTGACAATTAACCAGTGGAACATCCTGCCTCCAGAAGTGGTGAATGCTCCAACACTGGAAGTTTTTAAGAAGAGACTGGCCAGCAATTTGTCTGAAATGGTATAGGATTTCCTGCCTGAGCAGGGGTTTGGACTAGATGACTTCCAAGGTCCCTTCCAACTTTACTATTATGATTATGATTACTACAAATAATAACAAAGCTAGGACATTAAAGAGGAAATTTAGATATTTTTTTACACCCAACCTGCCAGACAAAACTTGATGTTTCTTGGGCTTTTCCTAATACTGTGTACTAGGACTGAAAATTACAAAGTCACCATGATGTCTCCTAACTTGGTGAACCCATTAAATTAGGGGTGTCAAACTGCCGGCCCATGCGCCAGATGTATCACACCAAAACCATGCCCACTCCATTGCTGCCATTGGGGAAAAAGTCATGATACATCATGACACATCACGTGACGTTGCGAGTTTGACACCCCTGCATTAAATGCACATCAACTCTTCTTCCATATTTTGTATAGATATGAGTTCAATACTGAGGGATGACTTGGCTTCAATGCTTTAGAAAGTAATTAATTGCACAGCAAGAAAAAAAACATTAAAAAAGATAATATTCTGACAAATTATTTTCATTTCTCTCATTGCAGAAATGCTTTAGTACTATTCTGGACTTGGATAGTGGACATGGAAGTGCCTGGAGACAGCAGAATAGATGAGAAAGAACTGGAGAAGATAACAAAATACGAAGACCTATAAATAGAAATAGAATGACTGTAGCAAAGGCAAGCAAGTGTAGTGACAATAATAATAGGTGCCTTGGGTGCAATCCCAAAACAACTGGAGCAACACTTGAACACCTTCAGCATTGACAAACTCGCCATCGGTCAATTGCAAAAGGCACCCTTACTGGGAACAGCTTCCATCCTGCGACGATATACAGTATGTAATACCATCAAACATCCACATCTGCCTATCCCAGGTCCTTGGTAAGGACCTGATAGGTAGAAAAAAATGCCAAACCCAGTCTGAACATCTGGCTGACTATGCGATGATTAACAACAACAACAACAACAACAACAACAACAAAATAATAATAATAATAATAATAATAATAATAATAATAATAATAATAATAATAATAATAATAATAGTTCTCTCTACATATTAGGAAGCAAAGAAGCAGTCTTATCAATCAAATGTTTTGGAGACAAGGCTGTATATGATAAAGGATGATAGAGAGATGAGGAAAAGCTAGTAATAAGCTAGTAACAAGAAAAATTTCTATGAATGTCTTACCTATTATTTTTTTTGGGGAGAAGACCACTAGGCCTCCTTCTAGATCCCCACAAGGTCTTCTTCCAGATGTCAAGATTTTTCTTCCTAACCTCAACTCTGACTTCAGAAGTACTGTGGCCACTCACTCATTCCTCAGCAGCATATATTACAGAATTGCTTGATGTATGTTTGGGCACATAGAGGTAGGGGAGGAGGCACAATTACTAGGAAATAAGTGTTGTTTTTTTTAATCGCACTTGCCAGAGAATGAGGAACTTCTTTTTTTTCTAGAGAAGTCTCAAAACATCCTTATGAGGATGAATTTGCTAATATAGTGTTGAAAGAAAAAAAATATCTTCATCAGAGTCCAGTCCAAGCTGGGAATAAACAAAATGGAGACTGCTTTAGAAAGAAGTTGTACTTTATTGAAGAGGAGAGCCAGACAGGAAGATGGCTCTGGGAAAGCTAACCACACGTAGTAGGGAGCAGTGGTGGGATACAAATTTGTGGACAACCAGTTCTCTATGTGGATGCTGTTTCCAGAAGTCCATTGTGGGCCTGGGCAACAAAAAATTAGTTACTGGTTCTGCGAAAGTGGTGCGAATTGGCTGAGTCCCACCACTGGTAGGGAGTGAGGGGTTTTTATACCTTCTTGAGCTTTTGTTTGGAGTTGTTCCTGTGGCATGAACCTTCACCTGAGTCTGAGTGTGCCTTTCTGGTATTCTGTTGGTGGTGGGTTAATCCTATTATGTCCCAAAAGTCATATCTGGCTTCCCTGTGGCTATGGCTGATGACTGTTGGATTTTTGGTGTGAGGAATTGTTGATTCTAGCTCCAACCTTTCTGACAAGATTATCACATCTACATTTCTGCAAACCTGGTTTCTGTTTGGAGCAGAGAGACTTGGGGGTGGGTTGGATTCTGCCTTAAGAACCTTTGGGGAAATATATTCTGCCTTTTTAATACTTCCCAAAATATTTCTTTCTCTGGATTCTTGCCACAATAGGAAAAAAATGGTTACAAAGCCCACAGATATGTTTTTTCCCCCACTAGAATACCAAACACTTTCAACGCTGGTTAGAATATTAGTAAGAGCAAACAATATCAACAGCAAAGTAATAATAATGAAAAGAGAGCCAGATATAAGAGATCAAAGAGGGTCCCTACTATCCCTCAAGGGTGGGATGAGCTACATATGAAATTACTAAAGTTCTAGAAGCAATAATCTGAAATTGTCCTGGGGGGGCACATGATCTTGGAAGAGAATTTTGGAACCCTGATTAAAAGCATAGAGTTCAATTTAAATATGGGTGCATTTAAAGGAAGATGGTGGACTGGAGTAAACTGACAACAATTTTTGGAATGTCCTAGAAAAAAACTGATGCCAATAAAATTAAGAGGATTTTGGAAGAACACTGGGTCTTTTTTTTGTACACTGTAGTTATTCCAGGAGGCAGGAAAAAAAAGTTGTACTTGGTGGGCTGGAAAATAGGATGTTGGCTTACTTCTCCCTCAACTGTTTTCATAAATGGTTTTTTTTTAAAAAAATCCATCATGGAGATGATGTTGGGATTAGTTTGGAAAAAAAAAGCAAATAAAAAAGCATCCTAGAATTGCTTTTAAGTAAGAATATTCTGCTGACCATCCACTGGATAGGAGACAAATTAACAGACAAAAAGCTTAAAAGTTCACTGAGAATAATGGGGGGAAAGGCTAGTTCACTTTACCACCATCTTGGATGGGAATGCAAGATGTGTAATGTTTATAGAATTAGGATTTTATTGGCATGAGCAATCTCTGTTTCTGTCTCATCTGCATCTCTCTCTCTCTCTCTCTCTCTCTCTCTCTCTCTCTCTCTCTCTCTCTCTCTCTCTCTCTCTCTCTCCTCTCTCTCTCTCCCTCTCTCTCTCTCTCTCTCCCTCTCCCTCTCTCTCTCTCTCTCTCTCTCTCTCTCTCATTTCTCCATTTGAAATTAAATCCACCTATCATTCTTTCTAGATTCTGCTGTCAGTTGTACATAAAAGCATGCATACAATACATTGCGGAAAAGAAATTAATCATAAAAAAGCAAGGTACTGCACATTTCAGTATTTTAACAATGTGAGAAAGGATTTGAATCTCTGAGGTAAGATCCAGACATGTTGGTTACCATTGAATGAGAGACCACTAAAAAAAATCCTAGTACTAGAAGCTAGCCTGCTGTATCAAAAGGAAACACTTGGAAGAAAATAATGCAAGCCATTTTCATCTTATAACCAGCAAAAATTGATAAATATAACCATGCAGCCACTAGAAATTCTGTTGGACTCAAAGGAAATTTTGTTTTATTTGTCCCTTTATCCTTACATATTACACAATAGCAACAGCACTTAGACTTATATACCGCTTCACAGTGCTTTACATCCCTCTCTAAGCAGTTTACAGAGTCAGCATATTGCCATCCCAACAATCTGGATCCTCATTTTACCAACTTTGGAAGGATGGAAGGCCTAGTCAACCTTGAGCCGGTCAGGATCGAACTGCTGGCAGTCGGCAGAGTTAGCCTGAAATCCTGCACATTAATATACATACAATGTATTGTATGCATGCTTTTATGTAACAACTCACACCATCATGGCTCTACAGTATAATTCATATTTTATCAAAAAGCAAAGAAGCTTGTTGAGAGAAAAATCTTCATCGGGGTCCAGTCCAAGCCGGGAATAATCAAAATGGAGACTGCTTTAGAAAGAAGGTTGTAGCTTATTGAAGAGGAGAGCCAGACAGAAAGATGGCTCTGGAAAAAAAAAAAAACTTCTTGGATGTGAAGCAAAACAGTCTTCAAAGAGAAAAAAGAAAACCCAGTTGTCTCTTGAAAAAGCACCTTTGGGACAATCATGACTTGGATGAATGAGAATCTCCATAGACATTTGCCTTAAGCACAATTTTCTCAAATATTTGAAAACTCTACCTTACCTAGTAGTGCTTCACTTTGGCTGGTCGCTCAACAGGAGGATCAATCTGTATCAAGAACATAAATTATACCGCTCAAGGCTATTCTTGACATTTACTTCCTCTTCTTTCTCTGGTTTCCGAGGATATTATAAAATGAGGACTAATCTCACTCTCCTTTTCTCTCCAAATCTGGAAAGAACGGCTGGCTTGGAGTCCCTATCCTGACCCAGCTCTCATCTGAAATCCCATCTGCCTTTGCCGCCCATCTGATCCTAGCCAATCTATTTGGATTGGTTTTCTTTTCAGGAAGAGCTTGGGGAATTTTTTTTTCCAGCTCTTCTTTCAATTTCCAAAAAAGTGTAGGATTTCTTCAAGTCAACACAATGGAGAAAATCACCACACACTCATCCCAACCTTTCTTTCAACCTATCCAGAACAGGAGAAGGCTTCTGTTTTGCTTTTCTTGACATAGAACACTTTCCAAGAGCTACACTCTTGGTTTACAACAGGTTTACCTGGTGAGGATAGCCAAGAAGTATCAGCAGAACTCTTTGAAAACCAAAGGATGCCCAGAAAATGCAAGGTCTTTGATGAATCCGGATTCACACTTTGAAGTCTTGTGGTAGAGATGTTTTGAGAAAAGAGCATATACGCAGCCAAGGTGGAGGAAAACAAGAGGAACTTCTTTAATCTCTTCAAACTCAGCAAGATAAAGTTTTTCTGTAATGTGCAAAGGAAATGATGAAATATGTGATGATATCTTGGCAGGAGAAGCAATCTAGGAATCTGAGTGAAAGCATCCTGTATCCCTGTGGTCACCTAATTGAAATTCAGACGCTTGACAACTGACTCATACTGATGAGTTGCATTGTTCCTGGGGTCTTGTATTCCCATTTGCGACCTGATGATATTTGTGTTGTGACCTGATGATTGTCATTGCAAGACAGCCGCCTATCTGAAATGGTATAGGGCAGGGGTAGGCAACCTTGGCTCTTTTATGACTGGTGGACTTCAACTCCCAGAATTCCTGAGCCAGCCACGCTGAGGGGAAAGGGAGAGGTTTCCAAGCTGAGCCATGCTGGCTCAGGAATTTTGGGAGTTGAAGTCCATGAGTCATAAAAGAGCCAAGGTTGCCTACCCCTGGTGTAGGGTCTCCTGCTTGAGCAGGGGGTTGGATAGAGGACCTCCAAGGTCCCTTCCAGCTCTATTCTGATTGAAATTGACAAGCAAAACCAGATTCACTTAATAACGGTTTTACTAACATAACAATTGCAGTGATTCACTTAACAGCGGTGGCAAGAAAGGTCGTAAAATGGGACAAAACTCACATAACAGCTGTCTCACTTAGCAACATACATTTTGGGCTCAGATGGGGTCATAAATTGAAGACTACCTGTGTTCTCACGTCATCTCCTGCTAAGCTTTCCACCAGCAGATGGAGCTTTAAGGACTTTGCAACTTCCTTCCTTCTGGGTGTATGCAGCTTCTAACTGTGATTGGAATTAAGAATAGTTTTTGGCTGTGCACAATTTGGTGAGCTTCCTTTATTATATAAATATAAATAAATGTAATATCAGTGTGATTGATTTTTCTTTCCGGCAGTATATTTAGACTATTTATGGAGTTAGATTTTTGGCTTGGTTGACTGAGGAGCTTATTAAGATGATGTTGACATAAAGAATTGCAGTGGTAGAATGCAGTATGGCAGACTAACAGTCTCAAATCAGATATACACTACAATGAGTCACAAATGACATGTAAAAAAAGGGACACCTGGTAGGTCCAGATATCTTTGCAAAAGTCATCCTGCTGATGGCTGCCATTTGTTCTTTCATCAAGAGCCAGTAATGGAGGAGGACCCCAAATTATATGCACTATTCCTTTCTTCTTCATTGGAGTGTTTTTCTAATGGGCCATGATGCCTTAATCATTCTGAATTTGGATTAATATACTGTAATGCACTGTTTTATATGAGACTACCCTTGAAGACTATTCAAAATTTCAGCTGGTCCAGAATGCAGAAGCATAGAGAGAGTTATGGTTATATGGTTTTCCTGTGTGATTGCTTTGTTTTGGGACTTTTAATAGTTGCCAGTAAGTTTCTGGGGACAATTCATTTTACTGGTAATCACCCGTAACCCCTTTATGGTTTTGACGTGCAAGGAACCAAGAATGATATGAGGACTTACTTCAGAGTAGTTTGTTTATTATTGCTCACAAATAGAAGCAACGGATGGAAACTAATCAAGGAGAGAAGCAACCTAGAACTAAGGAGAAATTTCTTGACAGAACAATTAATCAGTAGAACAACTTGCCTCAAGAATTTGTGAATGCTCCTAGTTTTTAATTAGAGATTGTACAGTCATTTGTCTGAAATGGTACGGTATAGGGTTTCCCGCCTGAGCAGGGGATTGGACTTCAAGATCTCCAGGGTTGCTTCCTTCTCTTCTCTTCTCTTCTCTTCTCTTCTCTTCTCTTCTCTTCTCTTCTCTTCTCTTCTCTTCTCTTCTCTTCTCTTCTCTTCTCTTCTATTCTATTCTATTCTATTCTATTCTATTCTATTCTATTCTATTCTATTCTATTGACAGAAATCTTCCAAGAATAAGACAACAATCTACATAACTATTAGATATACATGTAGGAAATGAGCAGGCTGAGCCTGAGAGAGGGGTCAAATGTGTCAACAGTCTTGAATCCTTTCACACTCACAGGAGATCCAGCCCACCTTGAATTCATTGACATTTAAGGTAAAGGTAAAGGTTCCCCCGCACATGCGTGCTAGTCGTTTCCAACTCTAGGGGCTGGTGCTCATCTCCGTTTCAAAGCCGAAGAGCCATTTATCCACTGTCTATTTGTTTTGACCCTTAGTAGTTTAGATGCTTGCAGGGAGCAAAAGCTTGTAATAAACCTTTATATTCATTTGAACTATCTAGACTTTTTGATTTTCCCATGCTTGACAATACCCTAGGCACTGCCAGGGAGGGTCTGCCTTTGCTCTTCTCCTGCATCCCAAAGATGCCAAGCTTCATGGGCTTTTTGCTCTCTGGGAAAGGGCCCCTCCCTCCTGTAAGTTGACTATAGTCCATCACATCAGCTTAGAGATTGGATTTCCATGGTACCTCCTCTCCAATGCTTTTGCCTATTAAATAGGATTGAGCAGAGTTGGCACAATATAGATCCCATTTATGAAACAAAAACAGCAGCCTGCCCACTGCTCCAGTTCTGTGGTTATATCAAGCGGAGGATACATCTGCATTAGTGTTACCCATCACTTCTGCTCATGTGAAATCCCATCTAAATTTACCCCTAAGTTCTTATCTTAGCCAATCTACCTTGTGTTTTCAAAAAGAGTTGGGAGAAAATATTTCCACAGAACTGCTGGATTGCTTCTGATTTATAGGAAAACATGGAATAATAATAATAAAATATAGCAAAATACATCGATTAAGAAAAATACTGGGCAAAGGAAAAAAGACTAAGGTGGAAACCAAGAAAATAGATGATGGGACTTATCAGAGAGAATACTTAAAAAAAGAAACATTTGTTTGAATACGGTTAAAGAAATAGAAAAAGTTTGGAATATATATGCTATTCTAAGAGGGATGAACTCTGTAAATAATATAGTATGCTTTTTTCTCTTTTGTATTATTTTTCTTGATATGAGAAATATAAAAAAAGTTGAAATGACTTACATAAAGGAAATGTTTTAGAATTTAGATACTTAAATGTGACTGAATTTAAGAAAATTATAATGAATAAAATGTTTTGAATTAGAATTAAAGGTCTAGATGACTAGATGTATTGAATGGAATGTTTAAAGATTAAAGATTAAACATATTCTTAATTATGGTTAAAAAAATAAGAAATTGATGAAATAAATACATATTAGCCTAGGAAGGATATATATGTATGTATGTATGTATGTATGTATGTATGTATGTATGTATGAAAAGGGACGCGGTGGCTCAGTGGGTTAGGACACTGAGCTTGTCTATCAGAAGGTCGGCAGTTTGGCGGGTCGAATCCCGAGTGCCGCGTAGCAGAGTGAGCGCTTGTTACTCATCCCAGCTTCTGCCAACCTAGCAGTTCGAAAGCACGTAAAAATGCAAGTAGAAAAATAGGGACCACTACGGTGAGAAGGTAACAGCGTTCCGTCCGCCTTTGGCGTCTAGTCATGCCGGCCACATGACCACGGAGACGTCCTCGGACAAGCGCTGGCTCTTCGGCTTTGAAATGGAGATGAGCACCGGCCCCTAGAGACGGAAATGATTAGCACGCATGTGCAAGGGAACCTTTACCTTTACCGTATGTATGTATGTATGTATGTATGTATGTATGTATGTATGTATGTATATATAGGCTGAAACAGGAAATAAGATTTGTCCCGTGTCTGGGACTAAGCAAGTGTATTCTGAATGCTTAACAAACATTTAAAACATATGTATATATGCATATATATATATATATATATATATATAGGTTGCTTCTCTCCTTGATTAGTTTCCATCCATTGCTTCTTGACCTGCCTTCCGGTGCTTTGGAGAATAGCTTGACTCCCTCTTCTTTGTGGCAGCCCCTGAGATACTGGGACACTGCTATCATGTGACCCCTCATTCTTCTCTTCATTAAACTAAACATACCCAATTCCAGCAACAATTCTTTATATGTTTAGTTTCCATTCCCCTAATCATCTTTGGGGGACTGGAGGCTAAAACATAAAACATATTATAACCTCATCCTGAGACCCATCCAGAAGCAAAAAGTAGTTATTTGGTGATAACAATTCTCAAGTCAAAAGCAACACCCGAACTTGTGAGGGTAGAAACTCCAAGAGGTTTTACATGAATTTAAAATATGAAACCACAAAGCTCAGAATGTTTCCTTTATTTCCCAAGGTTGGCAACAATGTCCTCTGTTGTTTTTGATATGGGAGTACAGACTTTTTCAGAACCATTTAGCAATTGACCATCTATAAGTTGCTTCTTAAACTAAGTAGGCAGCTGTTGAAATTAGGACACAATAAACATAATAAAATCAGGATGTCAGTGCCGCAAACGAACTTGCCTGAAGCCATTTTTACTTCATTTTCAGTTGCCACAGAAGTGGGAGGGGGGGATGTGTATTTTTCAGTTTAGACAAAACAATAAATTGTCCCGTGGGAACCAAGGTCATTGTTGCCTGAATTTTGGTGGGCTGAAGCTTCCATTAGACAGCCCACCAAAGTAAATTATTGGGGAATGTGATATTACTGGGGTGGGAAGTTCAACTTTGTAACATTGTAACCTTTGGGAGGGAACTTCAGTCTTGGTTTCACTTTTGATCTTGCCGATACTATATAGCCAATAAATATGTTCTTTAAGGAAATTTCTTGCCTTGGAGTTCTGCTTTTACTGGTCTCATCTAACGGAACCACGACACAGGATGCAAAGTGACCCTCATTACGCCTTCCAACAACACTTGAAGTTTTCAAACTCTCTTTATGGCCAGCCCCACATGGTTATAGTATAGTTGCAGAAGAAAGATGCAGTCAATCCACGAGAGCTAAACGCAGAGAATTTTTGTCTAAAATAGTCACTTGCACTTTCATAAGGAAGCAAAAACAGTCCAGAGCTCCTCCATGCTTTGTCATTAGCTTTTTAAGGGGGAATACACTGAATAAATAATGTTATTTTTTCCCCTTCCATAAAAGTTGTACAGCATGGTTTCAGTTGCTTTAGTTGCTTCTGTATCTGTCCTCAGTAACAAGAAACACTTTAAATATCATCTGCATATGTGCAGCCAATAAAGTTGTAACAAATTGCTGGAATGTAATTGCTCCAAGCACAATGTATTTAAATGTGTAGGAAGAGAGATCAGTTTATATGTAGATATTACCATTTGAAATATTTTCAGTCTTTCTCTGATTCTTTTCTTCGGGAATGTTTACACTATGTAGATTCTCAATCATTCTGGAACCATTCAAAAATTTTGACATTTAAATGTGATTTCATAAGGTCTTGTTGTAATAAATGTCTTCCTTTTGATTCAGCTGATACGGTGAATCCTGGTCTAGTGGAGTTAGGAGACATATCATACTCTAGATAATGTTGAGCTAGAGTCCCATTATCCTTCTCCATTGGCCATGTAGTTGATAAAACCCGGGACATTTTGGCTTCACCTTCCTATGATGAAGTCTTTCCAACTTTGAAAATTCTAAACAATTGTCCCATTGTCTAGACCAGGGTAGGCAATCTCAGTTCTTTTATGAATCGTGGACTTCAACTCCCAGAATTCCTGAGGGGAATTCTGAGGGGAAAGCGAGAGGTTTCCAAGCTGAGCCATGCTGGCTCAGGAATTCTGGGAGTTGAAGTCCACGAGTCGTAAAAGAGCCAAGGTTCCCCACCCCTGTTCTAGACACTGAAGTTCAAACACACAGAATTGGAGGCCATAGAAGTTGAGGAAGGCAGAACTAGAGCAGGTTAATTCATCTTCAGGTAGGAGATACTTGGTAAAATAGGTTAGTCCAACTTGACAAATGTTTTGATATTCCACGAAGATAATTATCTGCATAAATTCCTGGTTTCATGCCAAAATTAATCAATACAGGAAACAGTTTCTTTTTTAAAAAAAGGTTGGTTGGAAAGAAGTGAATGTATCTTTTGAATGGCAATGGTGAAATTAAAGAGTTCAGATTTTGGAATCTTCTGAAGTCTCCACTTGATCGCTACAGTTTTCTTCCTCCTTGAAAACTCTCTGCAGCAAGTCTTTGATGCTCCTCTGAGTTTTACCCTTCTGTCTCCCCACCAGGTAATAGATCAGAGGATTAATGCTGCTGTTGATGCTGATATATAAGTAGCCAGAATGTACAATATTTTTATTTACAGACGGCAATTTTTCCCGGATGAAATAAAAGAGATTTAGTGGAAAAGCCAGGACTAAGAAGAAGAAAAGAGTGAGCAAGACCACTGTCAAAAGCTGCCTCCTCCTTTGGCTTCTGGATATGAAGAAGAGTTTGATAAACAAGATGACACTGGAGATTGTCATAAGTGGGAGACAAATCACAGCGTTAACAATGAACGTATAGTTCAGGGAATATTTCACTTCATGTTTTAAAACAGTTGCAATTGTGAAGTGAATTGAAGAGAGGATGAAGGAAAAGGCCCAGATGACAGCACACACAGTGGTGAACAGATGCAGCGGCCGGTGGCATCGGTACCAAATTGGGAAAAGGACCGAAATACATCTGTCGATGCTGATGATTGTCAGGAGAAATTGCCCAGCACTGTACATTAACAGCAGGACTGTTTGGAAGAGGTTATAGGGAAAGCCACAGTAGAAATGTGTAGAAAGCCCATGGATTTCTATAATCAGCTCAGTGGTGAGGAAACCAAAGTCCGCAACAGAA
Organism: Vipera berus; assembly: GCF_964194415.1. NCBI lineage: Eukaryota > Metazoa > Chordata > Lepidosauria > Squamata > Viperidae > Vipera > Vipera berus. Next base: position 211,063,652 of record NC_138204.1, on the reverse strand, counting down.
AGGTTGATAATATAAATGGCAAAAGTGTTCCTCTTAACGGAGGAGCCCAGCAGCCAGATAACAAGGCCGTTGCCCAACATTCCCAACACACAAACAATCATAGTGAGGGATGCCAAAGTAAGCATCACATCATTTATGCTGGATTCATTACAGGTTTTGCTTTTGCCAATGGATGTTGCATTGATTTGTGCTAAGGCACTGAATGGAGAGGGGGAAGTCATATTCATGATGCTCCAGTATTTTTTCTTCCTTCTGTGGCTTCAGGTACTTCTGCTGGAACAAAAGAGAAACAGATGGCATTAGCCTGGCTTGCAGCTCCTGAATGCATATTGCAAGGCAGTCTCTAGGCTAGCATTGGGAACCCTGGTGGTGCAATGGTTAGAATGCAATATTGCAGGCAGACTCTGCCTACCACATGGAGTTCAATCCTGACCAGCTCAAGGTTGACTCAGCCTTCCATCCTTCCATCCATTAAAATGAGGAGCCAGATTGTTGGGTGCAAAAATGTAAATAACACTTTGCATTGTAAATTGCCCAAAGAGTGCTATAAAGCACCATGGGATGGTATGTAAGCCCAAATCTATTGCTATTAGCAATCCTATCCTCACAATTTGCATGGAATGATGCAATTTGTGTGGTTAACTAAGGATAATAATCTGGCCTAGTTGATCTGAATAAAAAGTATAATATGGAAGCCTTGGTTCATCAAAGTCATGGAGGTCACCTTCCATTTATGGTCCCATCTGGTGTTCTTATGGAACATGGAAGATTTTGAGTAGTGAATATTAAGCGACATGGATTAATGAATGGGAAGGAAGGAAGGAAGGAAGGAAGGAAGGAAGGAAGGAAGGAAGGAAGGAGGCAGGGAGGGAGGAAATTTGGTTTTGTTAAATTAAAAGAAGGGAAGAATATACAAGATAAAATGAAGATCCTCTAAAAAGTCAAAAATAACAAAAAAGCTTCTTTTAACATGTAAAAAACAAGAAAAAAGTGAAGGAAATGATTGGTCCATTAGTGGGGGAAAGTGGCAAGAAGGTGACAAGCAACAGAGAGAAAGCAGAACTCTTTAAGTTGGTTTTTGCATCTGTCTTTACACAAAGGGAAAAAACAGACCAACCTATCAAAAATAGTGCCATAAAAAACAGAATAAAAACACAAGTTAAGATAGGCAAGAAAATGGTAAGTGAGCACCTGTCCAGCCTAAACAAGTTCAAATCACCAGGCTCAGATGGATTACACCCCTAGGTTCTCAAAGAAATGGCAGATGTGATCTCAGAACTACTGAACTATATCTTTCAAAGATCCTGGAGCACTGGGAAACTACCAGAGGACTGGAAAAGAGCTGATGTAGTTCCCATCTTCAAAAAAGAGGGAAAAAATGGATCCAGGAAATTACAGACCTATCAGACCTATCAGCCTGACCTCAATACCTGGGAAGATTCTGGAAAAGATAATCAAACAATGAATCAGTAAGCATCTAGAGGCAAACAAAGTCATTACTAAAAGCCAACATGGGTTTGTCAAAAACAGATCATGCCAGACAAACCATATTCCATTCTTTGACCAAGTGACAAAATTAGTGGACCAGAGGAATGCTGTAGATATAATTTACTTGGATTTCAGTAAGGCATTTGATAAAGTAGATCACAAAGTACTACTTGATAAGATAGAAAAATGTGGGTTAGACAGCATCACCACCAGATGGATTCGTAGCTGGCTGACCGGCAGTATTCAGCATGTGGTCCTCAATGGAACCGCATCTACATGGAGGGAAGTGTGTAGTGGGGTGCCCCAGGGCTCTGTTCTGGGCTCAGTGCTCTTCAACATCTTCATCAATGATTTGGATGAAGGGATAGATGGGGAACTCATCAAATTTGCAGACGACACCAAGCTGGCAGGAATAGCCAATACTCCAGAAGACAGGCTTCAGATACAGGAGGATCTGGACAGACTTGAACACTGGGCAGTATCTAACAAAATGAAATTCAATTATGAAAAAAGTAAGGTTCTACATTTAGGCAAGAAAAACCAAATGTACAGATATAGTATAGGGGGTACCTTACTCAATAGTAGCAACTGTTTGAGGGATCTCGGAGTCCTAGTGGATAATCACTTAAATATGAGCCAGCAGTATGCTGCAGCTGCCAAAAAAAGCCAACACAGCGCTAGGCTGCATTAACAGAGGGATAGAATCAAGATCAAGTGAAGTATTAATACCACTTTATAATGCCTTGGTAAGGCCACACTTGGAATACTGCATCCAGTTTTGGTCACCATGATGTAAAAAAGATGTTGCGACTCTGGAAAGACTACAGAGAAGAGCAACAAAGATGATTAGGGGACTGGTGGCTAAAACATATAAGGAACGGTTGCTGGAACTGGGTGTGTCTAGTTTAATGAAGAGAAGGACGAGGGGTGACATGATAGCAGACTTCCAATATCTCAGGGGCTGCCACAAAGAAGAGGAAGTCAAGCTATTCTCCAAAGTGCCTGATGGCAGGACAAGAAGCAATGGATGGAAACTAATCAAGGAGAGAAGCAACCTAGAACTAACGAGAAACTTCCTGACAATTAGAACAATTAACCAGTGGAACAACCTGCCTCCAGAAGCTGTGAATGCTCCAACATTGGAAGTTTTTAAGAAGAGACTGGACAGCCATTTGCCTGAAATGGTATAGGGTTTCCTGCCTGAGCAGGCGGTTGGACTAGATGACCTCAAAGATCCCTTCCAACTTTACTATTATGATTATGAATATTATTACTACAAATAATAACAAAGCTAGGACATTAAAGAGGAAATTTAGATGTTTTTTTACACCCAACCTGACAGACAAAACGTGATATTTCTTGGGCTTTTCCTAATACTGTGTACTAGGACTGAAAATTACAAAGTCACCATGATGTCTCCTAGCTTGGTGAACCTATTAATTCAGGGGTGTCAAACTGCTGGCCCACAGGCCGGATGTGTCACACCAAAACCATGCCCACTCCATTGCTGCCATTGGGGAAAAAGTCATGATACATCATGACAAATCACGTGACGTTGCGAGTTTGACACCCCTGCATTAAATGCCCACCAACTCTTCTTCCAAATTTTCTATAGATATGAGTTTAATACTGAGGGATGACTTGGCTTCAATGCTTTAGAAAGTAATTAATTGCACAGCAAGAAAAAAACATTAAAAAAGATAATATTCTGACAAATTATTTTCATTTCTCTCATTGCAGAAATGCTTTAGTACTATTCTGGACTTGGATAGTGGACATGGAAGTGCCTGGAGACAGCAGAATAGATGAGAAAGAACTGGAGAAGATAACAAAATACGAAGACCTATAAATAGAAATAGAATGACTGTAGCAAAGGCAAGCAAGTGTAGTGACAATAATAATAGGTGCCTTGGGTGCAATCCCAAAACAACTGGAGCAACACTTGAACACCTTCAGCATTGACAAACTCACCATCGGTCAATTGCAAAAGGCAGCCTTACTGGGAACAGCTTCCATCCTGTGACGATATACAGTATGTAATACCATCAAACATCCACATCTGCCTATCCCAGGTCCTTGGTAAGGACCCGATAGGTAGAAAAAAATGCCAAACCCAGTCTGAACATCTGGCTGACTATGCGATGATTAACAACAACAACAACAACAACAACAACAACAACAACAACAACAACAACAACAACAATAATAATAATAATAATAATAATAATAATAATAATAATAATAATAATAATAATAATAGTTCTCTCTACATATTAGGAAGCAAAGAAGCAGTCTTATCAATCAAATGTTTTGGAGACAAGGCTGTATATGATAAAGGATGATAGAGAGATGAGGAAAAGCTAGTAATAAGCTAGTAACAAGAAAAATTTCTATGAATGTCTTACCAATTTTTTTGGGGGGGAGAAGACCACTAAAAGAAGGCCACTAGGCCTCCTTCTAGATCCCCACAAGGTCTTCTTCCAGATGTCAAGATTTTTCTTCCTAACCTCAACTCTGACTTCAGAAGCACTGTGGCCACTCACTCATTCCTCAGCAGAATATATTACAGAATTGCTTGATGTATGTTTGGGCACATAGAGGTAGGGGCGGAGGCACAATTACTAGGAAATAAGTGTATTTTTTTTTATCGCACTTGCCAGAGAATGAGGAACTTCTTTTTTTTCTAGAGAAGTCTCAAAACATCCTTATGAGGACGAATGTGCTAATATAGTGTTGAAAGAAAAAAAAATCTTCATCAGAGTCCAGTCCAAGCTGGGAATAAACAAAATGGAGACTGCTTTAGAAAGAAGTTGTACTTTATTGAAGAGGAGAGCCAGACAGAAAGATGGCTCTGGGAAAGCTAACCACACGTAGTAGGGAGCAGTGGTGGGATACAAATTTGTGAACAACCAGTTCTCTATGTGGATGCTGTTTCCAGAAGTCCATTGTGGGCCTGGGCAACAAAAAATTAGTTACTGGTTCTGCGAAAGTGGTGCGAATTGGCTGAGTCCCACCACTGGTAGGGAGTGAGGGGTTTTTATACCTTCTTGAGCTTTTGTTTGGAGTTGTTCCTGTGGCATGAACCTTCACCTGAGTCTGAGTGTGCCTTTCTGGTATTCTGTTGGTGGTGGGTTAATCCTATTATGTCCCAAAAGTCATATCTGGCTTCCCTGTGGCTATGGCTGATGACTGTTGGATTTTTGGTGTGAGGAATTGTTGATTCTAGCTCCAACCTTTCTGACAAGATTATCACATCTACATTTCTGCAAACCTGGTTTCTGTTTGGAGCAGAGAGACTTGGGGGTGGGTTGGATTCTGCCTTAAGAACCTTTGGGGAAATATATTCTGCCTTTTTAATACTTCCCAAAATATTTCTTTCTCTGGATTCTTGCCACAATAGGAAAAAAATGGTTACAAAGCCCACAGATATGTTTTTCCCCCCACTAGAATACCAAACACTTTCAACACTGGTTAGAATATTAGTAAGAGCAAACAATATCAACAGCAAAGTAATAATAATGAAAAGAGAGCCAGATATAAGAGATCAAAGAGGGTCCCTACTATCCCTCAAGGGTGGGATGAGCTACATATGAAATTACTAAAGTTCTAGAAGCAATAATCTGAAATTGTTCTGGGGGGGGCACATGATCTTGGAAGAGAATTTTGGAACCCTGATTAAAAGCATAGAGTTCAATTTAAATATGGGTGCATTTAAAGGAAGATGGTGGACTGGAGTAAACTGACAACAATTTTTGGAATGTCCTAGAAAAAAACTGATGCCAATAAAATTAAGAGGATTTTGGAAGAACACTGGGTCTTTTTTTTGTACACTGTAGTTATTCCAGGAGGCAGGAAAAAAAAGTTGTACTTGGTGGGCTGGAAAATAGGATGTTGGCTTACTTCTCCCTCAACTGTTTTCATAAATGGTTTTTTTTAAAAAAATCCATCATGGAGATGATGTTGGGATTAGTTTGGAAAAAAAAAGCAAATAAAAAAAGCATCCTAGAATTGCTTTTAAGTAAGAATATTCTGCTGACCATCCACTGGATAGGAGACAAATTAACAGACAAAAAGCTTAAAAGTTCACTGAGAATAATGGGGGGAAAGGCTAGTTCACTTTACCACCATCTTGGATGGGAATGCAAGATGTGTAATGTTTATAGAATTAGGATTTTATTGGCATGAGCAATCTCTGTTTCTGTCTCATCTGCATCTCTCTCTCTCTCTCTCTCCCTCTCCCTCTCTCTCTCTCTCTCTCTCTCTCTCTCATTTCTCCATTTGAAATTAAATCCACCTATCATTCTTTCTAGATTCTGCTGTCAGTTGTACATAAAAGCATGCATACAATACATTGCGGAAAAGAAATTAATCATAAAAAAGCAAGGTACTGCACATTTCAGTATTTTAACAATGTGAGAAAGGATTTGAATCTCTGAGGTAAGATCCAGACATGTTGGTTACCATTGAATGAGAGACCACTAAAAAAAACCCTAGTACTAGAAGTTAGCCTGCTGTATCAAAAGGAAACACTTGGAAGAAAATAATGCAAGCCATTTTCATCTTATAACCAGCAAAAATTGATAAATATAACCATGCAGCCACTAGAAATTCTGTTGGACTCAAAGGAAATTTTGTTTTATTTGTCCCTTTATCCTTACATATTACACAATAGCAACAGCACTTAGACTTATATACCGCTTCACAGTGCTTTACATCCCTCTCTAAGCAGTTTACAGAGTCAGCATATTGCCATCCCAACAATCTGGATCCTCATTTTACCAACTTTGGAAGGATGGAAGGCCTAGTCAACCTTGAGCCGGTCAGGATCGAACTGCTGGCAGTCGGCAGAGTTAGCCTGAAATCCTGCACATTAATATACATACAATGTATTGTATGCATGCTTTTATGTAACAACTCACACCATCATGGCTCTACAGTATAATTCATATTTTATCAAAAAGCAAAGAAGCTTGTTGAGAGAAAAATCTTCATCTGGGTCCAGTCCAAGCCGGGAATAATCAAAATGGAGACTGCTTTAGAAAGAAGGTTGTAGCTTATTGAAGAGGAGAGCCAGACAGAAATATGGCTCTGGAAAAAAACAACTTCTTGGATGTGAAGCAAAACAGTCTTCAAAGAGAAAAAAGAAAACCCAGTTGTCTCTTGAAAAAGCACCTTTGGGACAATCATGACTTGGATGAATGAGAATCTCCATAGACATTTGCCTTAAACACAATTTTCTCAAATATTTGAAAACTCTACCTTACCTAGTAGTGCTTCACTTTGGCTGGTTGCTCAACAGGAGGATCAATCTGTATCAAGAACATAAATTATACCGCTCAAGGCTATTCTTGACATTTACTTCCTCTTCTTTCTCTGGTTTCCGAGGATATTATAAAATGAGGACTAATCTCACTCTCCTTTTCTCTCCAAATCTGGAAAGAACGGCTGGCTTGGAGCCCCTATCCTGACCCAGCTCTCATCTGAAATCCCATCTGATCCTAGCCAATCTATTTGGATTGGTTTTCTTTTCAGGAAGAGCTTGGGGAAATTTTTTTTCCATCTCTTCTTTCAATTTCCAAAAAAGTGTAGGATTTCTTCAAGTCAACACAATGGAGAAAATCACCACACACTCATCCCAACCTTTCTTTCAACCTATTCAGGAGAAGGCTTCTGTTTTGCTTTTCTTAACATAGAACACTTTCCAAGAGCTACACTCTTGGTTTACAACAGGTTTACCTGGTGAGGATAGCCAAGGAGGATCAGCAGATATCTTTGAAAACCAAAGAATGCCCAGAAAATGCAAGGTCTTTGATGAATCCGGATTCACACTTTGATGGCCTGTGGTAGAGATGTTTCGAGAAGACAGAATATATGCAGCCAAGGTGGAGGAAAAAAAGAGGAACTTCTTTAATCTCTTCAAATTCAGCAAGATAAAGTTTTTTTGTAATATGCAAAGGAAATGATGAAATATGTGATGATATCCTGGCAAGAGAAGCAATCTAAGAATCTGAGTGAAAGCATCCTGTATCCCTGTGGTCACCTAACTGAAATTCAGATGCTTGACAACTGACTCATATTGATGAGTTGCATTGTTCCTGGGGTCTTGTATTCCCATTTGCGACCTGATGATATTTGTCTTGTGACCTGATGACTGTCATTTCAAGACAGCCGCCTATCTAAAATGGTCTGGGGTCTCCTGTTTGAGCTGGGGGTTGGATAGAGGACCTCCAAGGTCCCTTCCAGCTCTATTCTGATTGAAATTGACAAGCAAAGCCAGATTCACTTAATAATGGTTTTACTAACATAACAGTCGCAGTGATTCACTTAACAGCGGTGGCAAGAAAGGTCATAAAATGGGACAAAACTCACATAACAGCTGTCTCACTTAGCAACATACATTTGGGCTCAGATGGGGTCATAAATTGAAGACTACCTGTTTTCTCACGTCATCTCGCCTGGCCTGATGGGATGGGGTTGGGATGGGGTTGGGTTTTACTACTTTTTAATGTGTTTTAACCTATTGTAATAGTTGTGGGCACTATGTTTAATCTCTCTTAATTTTTGTATTCTGTTTTTTAACATGTACTGCCCTGTTCACCGCCCTGAGTCCTCCGGGAGAAGGGCGGTATACAAATAAAATTAATAAATAATAATAATAATAATCTCCTGCTAAGCTTTCCACCAGCAGATGCAGTTTTAAGGACTTTGCAACTTCCTTCCTTCTGGGTGTATGCAGCTTCTAACTGTGATTGGAATTAAATATAGTTTTTGGCTGTGCACATTTGGTGAGCTTTCTTTATTATATAAATAAATGCAATATCAGTGTGGTTGGTTTTTCTTTCTGGCAGTATGGTTGAACTGCCTAGAGGTTGGAGGGAAGAGCGGCAATCTGTGAGTTAAGGGGGAGTGCACAGAAGAAAATAGCACCCCAAATCATACAACTAAAAATTGGAAACAGCAGCACTACATTCAGGGGCAGTGCATCTGAGATTGTGATTTCCTTTTACTCAGAATGTCTGGCTCCGTTCAGTGCAACACCTGTTTTGCAGCTGTCTTTCACAGTCCTTTTTTCAAACTGTCCTATCCGTAAACAAATTACTTTGTCTACAACAGGGGTGTCAAACTCAATTTCATTGAGGGCCGCATCAGCATTGCGGTTGCCCTCAGGGGGCCGGGTGGGTGTGGCCTGGGTGGGCGTGGCCTACTGGGTGGGCATGGCTAAAGTGCATATGGCCTACTGGGTGGGCGTGGCCAGCTCTACATTGTTCGCATCAAGGGTGTCTATGGGGGCCTGGGCAGGAGTGGGACAGATCTGAGGGTCTCTGGCAGAAGGAGGGTCTCTGGGCCAGGGCCAAGGCAGTGGGGGCTGTTCCCTCACTGTTTCCAGGATGGCTTCGCGGGCCGCATGAAACCACTTCGTGGGCCGGATCTGGCCCCCGGACCTTGTGTTTGACATGTCTGGTCTACAAGGACAGATTATTGATTGGACCTCCTGCAGGTTGGACCTCCATTGCATTTAAACTGCACAGAGGTTTCTAGAAAGAGCTACAATCTGTGAGATAAGAAGTGGAAGGGCAGAGGAGAAAAGTAGCTGAGCCCCTGCTGATTGGACCTCCATTGCATTTAAACTGCTCAGATGTTGCTGAGAAGAGCTTCAATCTGTGAGTTAAGAAGGGGAAGGGCAGAGGAGAAAATAGCTGACCTCCATTGCCACTTTGCAATGCTTTGGAAAGGCCACACTTGGAATCCGGCATCCAGTTTTGTTCACCACGATGTAGAAAAGATGTTGAGATTCTAGAAAGAGTACAGAGAAGAGCAACAAAGATGATTAGGGGACTGGAGGCTAAAACATATAAGGAACGGTTGCTGGAATTGGGTATGTCTAGTTGACTAGGTGATGATAGCAGAGTTCCAATATCTTAGGGGCTGCCACAAAGAAGAGGGAGTCAAACTATTCTCCAAAATGCCTGAAGGCAGGAGAGAAGTCACACTGAAAGTCCTGTTTCAATGTCTAGATCGGACATGTCAAGCACAAGGCCCGGGGGCCGGATCCGGCCCGCGAAGTGGCTTCATGTGGCCCGCAAAGCCATCCTGGAAACAGTGAGGGAACGGCCCCCACTGCCTTGGCCCTGGCCCAGAGACCCTCCTTCTGCCAGAGACCCTCAGATCTGTCCCACTCCTGCCCAGGCCCCCATAGGCACCCTTGATGCGAACGATGTAGAGCTGGCCATGCCCACCCAGTAGGCCATACGCACTTTAGCCACACCCACACAGTAGGCCATGCCCACCCAGGCCATACCCACCCGGCCCCCTGAGGGCAACCGCAATGCTGATGCGGCCCTCAATGAAATTGAGTTTGACACCCCTGGTCTAGATGCTGTTACAAGTCTGGATGGGGAGGAACTAGATCAGTCTCAGTTCCAACAAGACCTCGGAAGGATGGAAGGCTGAGTCAACCTTGAGCCGGTCAGGATCGAACTGCTGGCAGTCGGCAGAGTTAGCCTGCAATCCTGCACTTTAATCACTGCACCACCATGGCTCTACATTATAATTCATGGAGATATTTTATCAAAAAGCAGAGAAGCTTGTTGAGAGAAAAATCTTCATCCGGGTCCAGTCCAAGCTGGGAATAATCAAAATGGAGACTGCTTTAGAAAGAAGGTTGTAGTTTATTGAAGAGCCAGACAGAAAGATGGCTCTGGGAAAAAAAACTGACCACATGGAGCAGAGTGGTGGACTTTTATAACTTCTGGGGCTCTTGAGGTTGTTTCCTGTTCCTGTTTGAGGCTTTGTATTTCCTGTGTCATGTACTTTGACCTGAGTCTGAGTGTGCCCTTTTGGTATGGGTTGGTTAATCCTATTATATCTCCTGTCCTTAGAATTTGGGTGGGGGTATGTAGATTTTAGGGGTCTTTGTCTTCCTAATTTCTTCAGTTTCTAGCTGGAAGGCTCAGACCTTTCTGAAAGGATTATTAAATTTGCATTTGTAAAAGCTGGCCTCTGCCTAGGGGCTGGGGCTGATCTCTGGGGGCTGGTTTCTGTCTTTTTTAAAAGAACTTCTCCATTATTATTTTGGAGAAATATATTCTGCCTTTTTAATAATACCCCAAATATTTCTTTCTCTGGAGTCTTCCCACAAGCTATTTTTCAACAGCTTTCAGTGAATTCTGCGATAAATGATTCTTTGCTGGCAGAGGGCCACAATGATTTCCTATGTACATCATGAGTATATTTTTCTTCGAATTACATTCCATTATTTATTTTGTACAGTTCAGGCTCCCACTCTCTATTTTCCACACAAGAATTGCAGGTCTGTGAACTGGATTGAGCTGAGTCAGAGACTGTCCCCAAATCAACTGTTTTTGAAGAAGAAAAAAAAAAAAACTAGAGTTCATGGTTGTCCAAGGTGCTTTTTTTTTTCTTCAATAGGCAACTGGAGTTTCTTTGTTTTTTTTCTTGAAGACATTTTGCTTCTCGTCCAAGAAGCTTCTTCAGTTCATAGACATAGAGCTCATGGTGTCCTGGTTTCTAGCATAGCACCTTGGAATCTACACTAAACTAATGTTATAATATCCTATATAATATCTTACTTTACTTCCTATTGGGAAGATGCTAGGTTGGGGTCTGTGTGATTTTTTTAGTTCAGTTTTTTTTTTAAATTAACTAGCCAAAAACTTCCTTTTCACTCTGTGTAGGAATAATGTTCTTCTGCTTGTGTGAAAATCCTTTGAAATTCTAATGTATTTGGGACACTTAACATGACTGATCAATTTACTGATTTTCATTTTAACTTTAAGGCTGTGTTTATTTCTTAAGATGTTGATTTATCTTAATTGATGGGGGAGTTAACAATGTTGTAAAGCTGGCTAATAGGGTAACATATATGTTATAAGCAGTGGTGGGATTCACCCAGTCCGAACCAGTAGCTATTTTTTGTTGCCCAGGCCCAGAATGGAATTCCAGAAGCGGCATCCACACAGAGAACTGGTTGTTCACATATTTAAATCCCACCACTGGTTATAAGTCACTTTATATGTTACCTCTAATAGTCAATTTTACAAGTTCACCATTTATATGGAAAAGTGCCACATCATCACACTGAATCATTTCGCTTTTTCTTTGAAATTCTCCTGTCGCTCTTTTACTCAACTTTATGAATTGCCACTTCCATACAGTAAACCAGTAAAAAAAGAAACTTTGTGGTCATTGTTGTTAGCTGCGAAGTCGTGTCTGACCCATCACGACCCTATGGACAACGTTCCTCCAGGCCTTCCTGTCCTCTACCATCTTCTGGAGTCCATTTAAGCTCACGCCTACTGCTTCAGTGACTCCATCCAGCCACCTCATTCTCTGTCGTCCCCTTCTTCTCTTGCCCTCAATCTTTCCCAGCATTAGGCTCTTCTCCAGTGAGTCCTTCCTTCTCATTAGGTGGCCAAAGTATTTGAGTTTCAACTTCAGGATCTGGCCTTCTAAAGAGCAGTCCGGGTTGATCTCCTCTAGGACTGACAGGTTTGATCATCTTGCAGTCCAGGGGACTTGCAGGAGTCTTCTCCAGCACCATAGTTCAAAGGCCTCAATTCTTTGGCACTCAGCCTTTCTTATGGTCCAACTTTCACTGCCATACATTGCAACTGGGAAGACCATAGCCTTGACTATACACACTTTTGTTGGCAGGGTGATGTCTCTGCTTTTTAGTGTGCTGTCTAGATTTGCCATAGCTTCCTCCCCAAGAATAAGCATCTTTTATGGTAGCATATTGACCCCCAACAAACTGGGTCCTCATTTGACTGACCTCGGCCTCAGATGGATGGAAGGCTGAGTCAACCTTGAGCCCTGTCAGGATCTAACTCCAACAACAAACAGCAAGATTGGACTTTCCTGGGCACATCACACCTGTTCAAAGATGCCATACAAAACCTTGAACTGAGTGCCTGAGATTCTACACCTAGCTTGGTGTAGTGATTAAAGGCATAAGATTGTGAGTTCTAGTCCTGCCTTTGTCATGAACCCAACTGGATGACCTTGGTCAGTCTCTTTCTTTCAGGCATATGAAGAACGGATGTGCAAACCACTTCTGAAATCCTTGCTAAGAAAATTACACAGACTTGTCCAGTTGCCAGTAGGCAAGGTTGTTTTGAAGTCACCAAGAGGAAGAAGGAGACATGAAATCTTATGACTAATAGGACAGTTCTGTGGAAATCTTTACCTGGCTGTTCTGTTTCAGAACTGAAGAAGCCTCTTGGATGAGAAATGAAATATCTTCAAGGAAAAAAAATACCAAGAAAGTCCTTTTGGAAAGGACAACCATGACCCGGATGGTTGAGAATCTTCATTGATGTGCTTCAGCAAAGGTTCAGGTGATGCAACATCTCAAGGTTGCTTTGCCAACCTGCTTCTCAAAGTGAAATACAGTAACTGTGTTGCTTTTTGAATCAAACTATCTTGCAGTCATTTCTTTGGAATTCTAACCACAGGAGAAAGTTGAGAGAAATCTCTTTAACACATATTCTGGATAGAGATAGATTTGAATGGTGCTGGCCTGCTGCTTCCAGGCTGGAATAATGTTCTTATGCTTGCGTGATAATCCTTTGAAATTCTAATGTATTTGGAACACTTAACATGACTGATCAATTTACTGATTTTCATTTTAACTTTAAGGCTGTGTTTATTTCTTAAGATATTGATTCATTTTAATTGTTGGGGGGAGTTAATAATGTTGTAAAGTTGGCTAATAGGGTAACATATATGTGTTATAAGTCACTTTATAGGTAAGGTAAAGGTTCCCCCGCACATGCATGCTAGTCGTTTCCGACTCTAGGGGCCAGTGCTCATCTCTGTTTCAAAGCCGAAGAGCCAGCGCTTGTCCGAGGACGTCTCCATGGTCATGTGGCCGGCATGACTAGATGCCAAAGGCGCACGGAACGCTGTTACCTTCCCACCGTAGTGGTCCCTATTTTTCTACTTGCATTTTTACGTGCTTTCAAACTGCTAGGTTGGCAGAAGCTGGGATGAGTAACAGGCGCTCACTCTGTTACGTGGCACTCGGGATTCGACCCGCCAAACTGCCGACCTTCTGATCGACAAGCTCAGCGTCCTAACCCACTGAGCCACCGCGTCCCTTTCAAGTCACTTTATATGTTACCCCTATTAGCCAACTTTACAAGTCCACCATTTATATGGAAAAGTGCCACATCATCACACTGAATCACTTTGCTTTTTCTTTGAAATTCTCCTGTCACTCTTTTACACAACTTCATAAATTGCCACTTCCATACAGTAAGCAGTAAAGAGAGAATTTGGAAAGAAACTGAGATAACCCTTCTTCCCCAGTCCTGACACAGAATGGCTCAAGTTCATATGAATTGGTTCAATTTTATTTCTTCAAACTTAATCCCTTGTCTTTCTTTCTAACAGTAAGACAAGGAAACAAATAAAAAACCCACTCAAACATGACAAAAACACTAATGAAAACGTTTTTAAACTTCTAGGCCTAAAGCAAATAAAAGCTACTCAGCAAACCATTGAATATCCTAGATCATGATTTTCAAACTCAATCACATTGCATGACGTATTGTGACTTTTTTTGCCTTTGCGGAGCTGGGGTGGGCGTGGCCTATGTGTGATGCATCTGGCCAGTGGGCCACCAGTTTGATACCCCTGTCCTAGATAAAGATAAAAAAAAATTGTCCATACACAATACAGGATACAGAATGAGCAATCTTCTACAGAAGAGTTGCTCAACCTCAGCAGTTTTAAGATGACTTCAACTCTCAGAATTTTCATTCAAGGACAAACTCAGAATCCAGCTTCTCAGAAAATCCAAAATGTTCTTCACAGCGGTGTTTCTCAACATCCTTGACTTTATATTGTGTACTGTTATTTATTAAATTCTAAGACATCCAGGAAGGCCTGGAGGAATGTTGTCCATAGGGTCGCGATGGGTCGGACACGACTTCGCAGCTAACAACAACAAGACATCCATAAAAGGGACGCAGTGGCTCAGTGGGTTAGGACGCTGAGCTTGTCAATCAGAAGGTTGGCAGTTTGGCGGGTCGAATCCCGAGTGCCGCGTAACAGAGTCAGCGCCTGTTACTCGTCCCAGCTTCTGCCAACCTAGCAGTTCGAAAATGCAAGTAGAAAAATAGGGACCACTACGGTGGGAAGGTAACAGCGTTCCGTGCGCCTTTGGCATCTAGTCATGCTGGCCACATGACCATGGAGACGTCCTCGGACAAGCGCTGGCTCTTCGGCTTTGAAAAGGAGATGAGCACCGGCCCCTAGAGTTGGAAACGACTAGCACGCATGTGCTGGGGGAAACTTTACCTTTACCTAAGACATCCATCTCCCCTATAAGAAGACTCTGGATGTCTTACCAGTTAAAAAATAAATAGAAAAAATAACTGAAATATTTTTAAATATTAAAACTATGCAGATTAAAAATTTAAAACTCTACCAAAACGAAAACTAAGAGATAGACGGCATGGGGATGAGATCTTCTTACCTAGTTGATCATCTCCAGTGGGGGCCCATGACAATTCACCAAGGTCAACTCGACACGGCCAATTCACTGTGGGACAAGCATTATAGTAATATCAAAGATAGAATCATTAAAGATGCAAAAAGAGGGGCAGAATGAAATGTGAGCTGCAAAAAATAAAACATTTTTTTTAAATATTTTAAATAATTAAATAGAATTGTTAAATTGTCCCACAACAAGTTGTCCGGTGGCAAGTGGTCCTACAGTGAGTTGGCCATGAGTTTTCCCATTCTGTTCCAGTAGTGAGTTACACCACCACACAAACACACATTATAAGATATGCGGACTGCCTGGCTGGGGAGTTCTGGGAGTTAAAATCCACACATTATAAACCTGCCTGCTGAGGTTCAGAAATCCTGTACTAGAAGGTTATTTTTGGGGTTTCCAACAATGTTGTTTCTGATTACACCTGAACAAAGAGAACGATCTTAGCATTCAGGACAGGATCATATCACTTATTCCTCGTTTCTCAAATAAAACTTCAAAGTTTCATCTCTCTGTCTGTCTGTCCGTCCATCCATCTATCTATTTAGTTAACTAGTTATAAACCTACCTATATTCTATCACTCTATTAATCAATCTATCTGTCTACCTGCCTGCCTCTCTCTCTCTTTCTCTCTCTAATCTATCATTTATCACTATCTCTCTTTCTATCTCTATCTCTTTCTATCATCTATTTAACCTACTTATCAATCTACCTAATTTTACCTACCTGTTGTCTGTCTGTCTGTCTGTCTGTCTATCTATCTATCTATCTATCTATCTATCTATCTATCTATCTATCTATCTATCTATCTATCTATCTATCTATGTATCTATCTATCTATCTATCTATCTATCTATCTATCTATTTGTCTGTCTATCTGTCTGTCTGTCTGTCTGTCTGCCTGCCTGCCTGCCTGCCTGCCTGCCTGCCTGCCTGCCTGCCTGCCTATCTATCTATCTATCTATCTATCTATCTATCTATCTATCTATCTATCTATCTATCTATCTATCTATCTATCTATCTATCTATCTATCTATCTATCTAGTGCTTTTTTTGTAAAAGAAAAAGGTGCCAGAACTCACACATGTTATACAACCCACCTTGTCTACCATACAAGGTTCCATCCAAAAAAGGTGCCGGAACTCAGTTCTGGGCGTTCTATGAGAAAAAAACCCATCTATCTATCTATCTATCTATCTATCTATCTATCTATCTATCTATCTATCTATCTATCTATCTATCTATCTATCTATCTAATCAGATTGCAGCTGGCACTTTAAATCATCAGCCTGCCTGAGACATCCAGATGAGAGTCACCTGATCTCTGGGAGCCAATAAGGGGAAAATTCTGTCAGATTTTTGGCGGGAAAATTTTGGTGAGAGAATGAGGTAGAGTCCTGGATGAGGAGTTACCTCAAGCAAGGTATGAAATTGTGTTATTCCATTACAGTCACAACTGTGTTGGGGTTTTGTGTATTTAAATGGTGTATTGCATGGTGTGGTAATTTGTCTTCTTTGGGCACCTTTTTAAATTTTTTTTAAAGTTATCAAGGTATAAAATGCAAGTAAAAATAGCAATTTGGGGAAGTGGGAAAGGGGAAGAGGGAAGTGTGGTATAAAAGGGAACAAAAGGGAAAATATTAATCTGTAAACCAAAGTAAAGCTGAGTTTTCCTCTCCTTGAATACTGGTGCACTGTTTTTATCCAGACTAGAAGTTAAGAAGTGCCATGAGGAACTAAGAGTCCTTGGAAATTCATGTTGTGATTTGGGGCCAGGCACTCACTCTTTTTTTGGATTAGGGTTAGGGTTGTGATGATTTTGTGGCTTAATTCACATAAGTTTATAAACGGGTCAGAATTCTGTGCTTCAGCCTCTAGGTATGACTGACAGTCCTGGACTTTATGTGTTTATCAGGTCAGGACCTTCTTATTTTTGCCATCAGGCAGGACAACGTAGAAATGCCCTTCAAGGGTGAATGGGATTTCGTTAGTACAGTAGAAAAGTAGTTTTGTCTTGTCTTTACCATGGAATTTTGTGTGCCTTTCATCCCAACACTAACCAGGTGTAGCCAGCATCTGCATGTAAAATTCCCATCCCAGGTGATTGGTGACTAGATTGGTATAATCATATAGTTTGTGAGACATTGTAAGTATGTGGCTTGCGTTTTCTTCTGGGGAGCTCTTCTAGACAGCTATCCTAAGTCCTAAAATTCGTTCTGCTCTCCTGTTCATATAATGAATATCTTTCCAGCTAAACCTGCTTTGCTTCTCTCTTTCTCTTCCATTTATTATCTATCTATCTATCTATCTATCTATCTATCTATCTATCTATCTATCTATCTATCTATCTATCTATCTATCTATCTATCTATCTATCTATCTATCTATCTATTATCTATCTATCTATCTATCTTTCTATCATCTATCTATCTATCTATCCATCCATCCATCCATCCATCCATCCATCCATCCATCCATCCATCCATCCATCCATCCATCCATCCATCTATCTATCTATCTATCTATCTATCTATCTATCTATCTATCTATCTATCTATCTATCTATCTATCTATCTATCTATCTATCTATCTATCTATCTATCTATCAATATATAGCTTCCCATCTCATGAGAAGTGTCTCTGGGCAGTATACAGCAATCAAAACTTACTTTCCATGCTCACCCAGTATCAGTTATATGGTCCCATATAACTGGTGAGTGGATTGGGCTGGGAGAGAATGACTGGCCCAAAGTCACCCCACTGGCTTTCAGGCCTAAAGCAGGACTAGAAGTAACAGTACTCTGGTTTTCTAGCCTGGGACCTTAATCACCTGGCCAAACTGGCTCCAGAAAATCATTTGCAAATGATGGGATAGATTTATTGAATCCCCTGATGAAAAGATATAATACCGTACTGCAGCATACCCACAACAGACACCCCACCATTCAGTAATTGTCCTAGATTTTGCTGGAGTTATCCAATCCAAGTACTCATGTGACATCTTTTTAGGCTACATGATACCACCTGTTATGACTGATTAGAGTACATTTATAGATTTATTAATTATTATTGATAATTTTGAAGAATAATGTACAGCTGTTGTGAAAAAAAAACAGTAGCAAGTCCTGAGATCCAAAGTTGATTTCCCCTGGAGATACCTCAGGTAGAATCTCTTTTAGCACCTACTGTAATTATTCTTATTTCATTTCCTACTAAGCTTTCCACCAGCAGATGGAGCTTTAAGGACTATGCAAGTTGCTTTCTCAGGGGATATATAGCTTCTAACTGTGATTTGAATTAAAAATAGATTTTGGCTGTGCACATTTGGTAAGCGTCCTTTAGTAAGTAAATATCAATAAATGTAATATCAGTGTGATTGCTTAGTTGATTGGGAAGCTTATTTCTGCACATGTCTCAACCATATTTTGAAGATGGTGGGTAACCTTGCTATCTAAATTCACAATAGGTATATGGCATCAGAATTCATGTGATGAACTAAAGGAAGCTAATTAATCTTCAGGTGGGAGATACTAGGTAAATAGGTTATTTGAAAAATGTTTGGATCTTCCACAAAGATTATTGTCTGCACAAATTATGGATTCATGCACAGGTTAATCAGTATAGAGTTCAGTTTCTTTTAAATAATAAAAAAGGAAATTATGGGCTTGCTTGAAAAGAAATGAATGTATCTTCTGAATGACAATGGTGAAATTAAAGAGTTCAGATTTTGGAACCTTCTGAAGTTTCCATTTGATCAGAACAATTTTCCTCCTCCTTGAAAACTTTCTGAAGCAAGTCTTTGATGCTCCTCTGAGTTTTACCCTTCTGTCTCCCCACTAGGTAATAGATCAGAGGATTAATGCTGCTGTTGATACACGTGCATAAGTAGCCATAATGTACAAAGTTGGGATGTATATCATTTGGAGAATACTGGATAAAATAAAAGGCATTCAGCGGAAAAGCCAAGACCAAGAAGAAGAAAAGAGTGAGCAAGACAACCGTCAAAAGATTTCTCCGCCTTTGGCTTTTGGATACGAAGCAGATTTTGATAAATAAGGTGACACTGGAGATTGTCATAAGCGGGAGACAAAGGCACAGCATTAACAATGAAGTGATACTTCATGGTATATTTTGGTTCATATCCATGAATAGCTGCAATTGTGAAGTAAATTGAAGAGAGGCTGAAGGAGACGGCCCAGATGACAGCACACACAGTGGTGAACAGATGCAACGGCCGGTGGCATCGGTACCAAATTGGGAAAAGGACCGAAATATACCTGTCGATGCTGATGACTGTCAGGAGAAATTGCCCAGCACTGTACATTAACAGCAGGACTGTTTGGAAGAGTTCATAGGGAAAGTCTGGGTGGAGCAGTGGGCTAATGCCTCCTTAAGTAACACCAGCTGCCTGCAATTAGTGCAGGTTCGCATCCCACCAGGCTCAAGGTTGACTCAGCCTTCCATCCTTCCGAGGTAGGTAAAATGAGGACCCAGATTGTTGGGGGCAATAAGCTGACTTTGTAATAATGCCGCTGGGGGGGGGGGCGAAAGCCCTAATAAGCAGGCATATACATAGAATGAAGGCTATTGCTAAGCACATTGATATGTGCTTCTTAGATTGTAAGCCACCCTGAGTCTTCGGAGAAGGGCGGGATATAAATGGGATTAAAAAATAAAAATAAAAAAAAGTCACAATACAAGTGTGTAAAAAGCCAGTGGATTTCGATAATCAGCTCAGTGGTGAGCAAGCCAAAGTCTGCAACAGAGAGGTTTAGAAAATAAATGGCAAAAGTGTTCCTCTTAACGGAGCAGCCCAGCAGCCAGATAACAAAGCCATTCCCCAACATTCCCAACACACAAAAAAGCAGAGTGAATATTGCAAAGATAAGCACTTCTTCATCTTTTTCAGGAAAACTGGTTTGGTTTTCGCAGCTGGAAACATTGATTTGTGCTGGAGAGGGGGTCATCATATTCATTTTGATTAAGTCTTTTTTTCTTCCTTCTTCCTTCTATGGCTTCAGATACTCCTGCTGGAACAAAAGAGAAACAACTGGCATTAGTCTTAGTCTCTAAAACTGCATACTGCAAGGTAGTCTCTAGATTAGCAATCCTGTGCTCACAATTAGCCTGCAAGGATGAGGTTTTGTAGGGTGATGATCTGGCCTTGTTTATCTGACTAAAAATTGTTATGTGAAAGCCTTGATTCATCAAAGCAATAATGGGTAGTGGAGGTCACCTTCCATCTATGGACCATCTATGGTCTATCTGGTGTTCTCATGGAACATGGAAGATTGTGACTTCAAATAGTAAGCAAAATGGATGGATGGATGGATGGATGGATGGATGGATGGATGGATGGATGGATAGATTGAAGGAATCAGCTGCCGGTGGGAGCGAGGCGATCCGTGCGGTCCCGTGACAGCCAGTCGGGCAAGCAACGCGAAGAGCGGCAGGGCTTTATTTTTGCACCGTGGAGCTCCCCCTCCCCCTCCTCCCAAACTCCCCCTCTCTCCCCCTTCCCCCCACTTACCAGAGCTGAATACAGGGTATTAACCGGCGGCGAAGGCTTGCAGAACGGCGGATCGAGCCTCTGTCGCCGGCAGCTGGATCCGCGCTCCGCAAGCCTCTGCCGCCGGCGGAGGCTGGATCCGTGCTCCACAAGCCTCTGCCGCAAGCCTCTGCCGCCGGCGGTTCCAGCCTCCGCCGGCGGCAGAGGCTTGCGGAGCGCGGATCCAGCCGGCAGCAGAGGCTTGCGGAGCGTGGATCCAGTGGGGGGGAAAGCCCTTTAGCAGGATTTGCCTGCATGCCGGCGGAGGCTGGATCCGTGCTCCACAAGCCTCTGCCACCGGCTGGATCCGCGCCCTGCCGCCGGCAGAGGCTTGCGGAGCGCGGATCCACCCTCCGCCGGCATGCAGGCAAATCCTGCTAAAGGGCTTTTCCCCCCCACTGGATCCGCGCTCCGCAAGCATCTGCTGGCGGCAGGGCGCGGATCCAGCCGGCGGCAGAGGCTTGTGGAGCACGGATCCAGCCTCCGCCGGCATGCAGGCAAATCCTGCTAAAGGGCTTTTCCCCCCCACTGGATCCGCGCTCCGCAAGCCTCTGCCACCGGCTGGATCCGCGCTCCGCAAGCCTCTGCTGCCGGCGGAGGCTGGAACCGCCGGCGGCAGACACTTGCGGCAGAGGCTTGTGGAGCACAGATCCAGCCCTGCCTGCCGCGGAGGTCCGGAGACCTGCCGACGTTTGGGGAGGTTTGGGGAGGCGCCCAAACCTCCCCAAACGTCGGCAGGTCTCCGGACCTCCGCACCCTGCCTGCCTGCTTCTTTCCGCAGCGGAAAGAAGCAGGCAGGCAGGGCGCGGAGGTCCGGAGACCTGCCGACGTTTGGGGAGGTTTGGGGAGGTGCGCGTGCACCTCCCCAAACCTCCCCAAACTTCGGCAGGTCTCCGGATGGCGGTGGCTTGGGAGAGGTGCGCGCGATCCCGGAAGCACCAAAGCCTCGGCCGCGCACAAGTCCTCGGTAAGTTTTTTTTTTGTTGACTGGAGTATAAGCCGAAGTGGAATTTTTCAGCCCAAAAAGTGGGCTGAAAAATTCAGCTTATACTCAAGTATATACGGTATGTGAATTAAGCCACAAAATAATCACAACCCTAACCCTAATCCAAAAAAGAGTGAGTGCCTGGCCCCAAATCACAACATGAATTTCCAAGGTCTCTTAGTGCCTCATGGCACTTCTTAACTTCTAGTCTGGATAAAAACAGTGCACCAATATTCAAGGAGAGGAAAACTCAGCTTTACTTTGGTTTACAGATTAATATTTTCCCTTTTGTTCCCTTTTATACCACACTTCCCTCTTCCCCTTTCCCACTTCCCCAAATTGCTATTTTTACTTGCATTTTATACCTTGATAAGTTTAAAAAAAGACAATTAAAAGGTGCCCAAAGAAGACAAATTTCCACACCACGCAATACACCATTTAAATACACACAACCCCAACACAGTTGTGACTGTAGTGGAATAACACAATTTCATACCTTGCTTGAGGTAATTCCTCCTCCAGGACTCTACCTCATTCTCTCACCAAAATTTTCCCGCCAAAAATCTGACAGAATTTTCCCCTTATTGGCTCCCAGGGATCAGGTGACTCTCATCTGGATGTCTCAGGCAGGCTGATGATTTAAAGTACCAGCTGCAATCTGATTAGATAGATAGATAGATAGGAAGGTAGGTAGGTAGGTAGATAGATAGATAGATAGATAGATAGATAGATAGATAGATAGATAGATAGATAGATAGATAGATAGATAGATAGATAGATAGATAGAAAGGTAGGTAGGTAGGTAGGTAGGTAGATAGATAGATAGATAGATAGATAGATAGATAGATAGATAGATAGATAGATAGATAGATAGATAGATAGATAGATGGATGGATGGATGGATGGATGGATGGATGGATGGATGGATGGATGGATGGATGGATGGATGGATGGATAGATAGATAGATAGATAGATAGATAGATAGATAGATAGATAGATAGATAGATAGATAGCAGGCAGACAGACAGATAGATAGACAGACAATAGGTAGGTAAAATTAGGTAGATTGATAAGTAGGTTAAATAGATGATAGAAAGAGATAGAGATAGAAAGAGAGATAGTGATAAATGATAGATTAGTGTGTGTGAGAGAGAGAGGCAGGCAGGCAGGCAGATAGATTGATTGATAGAGTGATAGAATATAGGTAGGTTTATAACTAGTTAACTTAATAGATAGATGGATAGATGGATGGACGGACAGACAGACAGACAGACAGATTAAACTTTGAAGTTTTATTTGAGAAACGAGGAAGAGGTGATATGATCCTGTCCTGAATGCTAAGGTCCTTCTCTTTGTTCAGGTGTAATCAGAAACAACATTGTTGGAAACCCCAAAAATAACCTTCTAGAACAGGATTTCTGAACCTCAGCAGGCAGGTTTATAATGTGTGGATTTTAACTCCCAGAACTCCCCAGCCAGGCAGTCCGCATATCTTAAAATGTGTGCTTGTGTGGTGGTGTAACTCACTACTGGAACAGAATGGGAAAACTCATGGCCAACTCACTGCAGGACCACTTGCCACCGGACAACTTGCTCTGGGACAATTTAACAATTCTATTTAATTATTTAAAATATTTTTTTAAAAAAAATGTTCTATTTTTTGCAGCTCACATTTCATTCTGCCCCTCTTTTTGCATCTTTAATGATTCTATCTTTGATATTACTATAACGCTTGTCCCATAGCGAGTTGTCCCACAGTGAATTGGCCGTGTCGAGTTGACCTTGGTGAATTGTCATGGGCCCCCATTGGAGATGATCAACTAGGTAAGAAGATCTCATCCCCATGCCGTCTATCTCTTAGTTTTAGTTTTGGTACAGTTTTAAATTTTTAATCTGCATAGTGTTAATATTTAAATATATTTCAGTTATTTTTCTATTTATTTTATAACTGGTAAGACATCCAGAGTCTTCTTATAGGGGAGATGGATGTCTTAGGTAAAGGTAAAGTTTCCCCCGCACATGCGTGCTAGTCGTTTCCAACTCTAGGGGCCGGTGCTCATTTCTGTTTCAAAGCTGAAGAGCCAGCGCTTGTCCGAGGACGTCTCCGTGGTCATGTGGCCGGCATGACTAGATGCCAAAGGCGCACAGAACGCTGTTACCTTCCCACCGTAGTCGTCCCTATTTCTGTACTTGCATTTTCAAACTGCTAGGTTGGCAGAAGCTGGGACGAGTAACAGGCACTCACTCTGTTACGTGGCACTCAGGATTCGACCCGCCAAACTGCCGACCTTCTGATCGACAAGCTCAGTGTCCTAACCCACTGAGCCACCATGTCCCTTTTATGGATGTCTTAGAATTTAATAAATAACAGTACACAATATAAAGTCAAGGACGTTGAGAAACACCGCTGTGAAGAACATTTTGGATTTTCTGAGAAGGCTGGATTCTGAGTTTGTCCTTGAATGAAAATTCTGAGAGTTGAAGTCATCTTAAAACTGCTGAGGTTGAGAAACTCTTCTCTAGAAGATTGCTCATTCTGTATCCTGTATTGTGTATGGACATTTTTTTTTATCTTTATCTAGGACAGGGGTATCAAACTGGTGGCCCACTGGCCAGATGCATCACACACAGGCCACGCCCACCCCAGCTCCGCAAAGGCAAAAAAAGTCACAATACGTCATGCAATGTGATTGAGTTTGAAAATCATGATCTAGGATATTCAATGGTTTGCTGAGTAGCTTTTATTTGCTTTAGGCCTAGAAGTTTAAAAACGTTTTCATTAGTGTTTTTGTCA
Source organism: Vipera berus (assembly GCF_964194415.1). Taxonomy (NCBI): domain Eukaryota; kingdom Metazoa; phylum Chordata; class Lepidosauria; order Squamata; family Viperidae; genus Vipera; species Vipera berus. The sequence continues at coordinate 211,039,313 of NC_138204.1, read as the reverse complement.
TGTTTGAGTGGGTTTTTTATTTGTTTCCTTGCCTTACTGTTAGAAAGAAAGACAAGGGATTAAGTTTGAAGAAATAAAATTGAACCAATTCATATGAACTTGAGCCATTCTGTGTCAGGACTGGGGAAGAAGGCTTATCTCAGTTTCTTTCCAAATTCTCTCTTTACTGGCTTACTGTATGGAAGTGGCAATTTATGAAGTTGAGTAAAAGAGTGACAGGAGAATTTCAAAGAAAAAGCAAAGTGATTCAGTGTGATGATGTGGCACTTTTCCATATAAATGGTGGACTTGTAAAGTTGGCTAATAGGGGTAACATATAAAGTGACTTATAACACATATATTTTACCCTATTAGCCAACTTTACAACATTGTTAACTCCCCCCAACAATTAAAATCAATCAATATCTTAAGAAATAAACACAGCCTTAAAGTTAAAATGAAAATCAGTAAATTGATCAGTCATGTTAAGTGTTCCAAATACATTAGAATTTCCAAGGATTATCACGCAAGCATAAGAACATTATTCCAGCCTGGAAGCAACAGGCCAGCACCATTCAAATCTATCTCTATCCAGAATATGTGTTAAAGAGATTTCTCTCAACTTTCTCCTGTGGTTAGAATTCCAAAGAAATGACTGCAAGATAGTTTGTTTCAAAAAGCAACACAGTTACTGTATTTCACTTTGAGAAGCAGGTTGGCAAAGCAACCTTGAGATGTTGCATCACCTGAACCTTTGCTGAAGCACATCAATGAAGATTCTCAACCATCCGGGTCATGGTTGTCCTTTCCAAAAGGACTTTCTTGGTATTTTTTTTCCCTTGAAGACATTTGAAGGATTACCTACGGCAACACCTGCGGCCGGCGTCAACTTCCCTCCGTCCAGTGCGCTCCCACAGAGAGGGCCTCCTCAGGGTGCCTCCGATCAAAGAATACTGATTGGTGGCCCCCAGGGGGAGGGCGTTCTCTGTGGGCGCGCCAGACCTGTGGAACCGCTTGCCGGTTGAGCTCCGGATGGCCCCCGACCTTCGCTCCTTCCGGCGTGATCTAAAAACGTATTTATTTGAGCAATCTGGCCTGGACTGATGGGTTAGGGTTGGGGTTTTAAATATGTTCTTAATTATTGTTTTAAATTTTAAATTTGGGCATTATATTTAATTGTATTTTAACTTTTATATTCTGTTTTTTATATTTATTTCCCTGTACACCGCCCTGAGTCCTTCGGGAGAAGGGCGGTATAAAAATATAATAAATAAATAAATAAATAAATAAATAAATAAATAAATAAATAAATAAATAAATAAATAAATAAATAAATAAATAAATAAATAAATTTCTCATCCAAGAGGCTTCTTCAGTTCTGAAACAGAACAGCCAGGTAAAGATTTACACAGAACTGTCCTATTAGTCATAAGATTTCATGTCTCCTTCCTCTTGGTGACTTCAAAACAACCTTGCCTACTGGCAACTGGACAAGTCTGTGTAATTTTCTTAGCAAGGATTTCAGAAGTGGTTTGCACATCCGTTCTTCATATGCCTGAAAGAAAGAGACTGACCAAGGTCATCCAGTTGGGTTCATGACAAAGGCAGGACTAGAACTCACAATCTTATGCCTTTAATCACTACACCAAGCTAGGTGTAGAATCTCAGGCACTCAGTTCAAGGTTTTGTATGGCATCTTTGAACAGGTGTGATGTGCCCAGGAAAGTCCAATCTTGCTGTTTGTTGTTGGAGTTAGATCCTGACAGGGCTCAAGGTTGACTCAGCCTTCCATCCGAGGCCGAGGTCAGTCAAATGAGGACCCAGTTTGTTGGGGGTCAATATGCTACCATAAAAGATGCTTATTGTTGGGGAGGAAGCTATGGCAAATCTAGACAGCACACTAAAAAGCAGAGACATCACCCTGCCAACAAAAGTGTGTATAGTCAAGGCTATGGTCTTCCCAGTTGCAATGTATAGCAGTGAAAGTTGGACCATAAGAAAGGCTGAGTGCCAAAGAATTGAGGCCTTTGAACTATGGTGCTGGAGAAGACTCCTGCGAGTCCCCTGGACTGCAAGGCAATCAAACCTGTCAGTCCTAGAGGAGATCAACCTTCACTGCTCTTTAGAAGGCCAGATCCTGAAGTTGAAACTCAAATACTTTGGCCACCTAATGAGAAGGAAGGACTCACTGGAGAAGAGCCTAATGCTGGGAAAGATTGAGGGCAAGAGAAGAAGGGGACAACAGAGAATTAGGTGGCTGGATGGAGTCACTGAAGCAGTAGGCGTGAGCTTAAATGGACTCCAGAAGATGGTAGAGGACAGGAAGGCCTGGAGGAACGTTGTCCATAGGGTCGCGATGGGTCAGACACGACTTCGCAGCTAACAACAACGACCACAAAGTTTCTTTTTTTACTGGTTTACTGTATGGAAGTGGCAATTCATAAAGTTGAGTAAAAGAGCGACAGGAGAATTTCAAAGAAAAAGCGAAATGATTCAGTGTGATGATGTGGCACTTTTCCATATAAATGGTGAACTTGTAAAATTGACTATTAGAGGTAACATATAAAGTGACTTATAACCAGTGGTGGGATTTAAATATGTGAACAACCAGTTCTCTGTGTGGATGCCGCTTCTGGAAGTCCATTCTGGGCCTGGGCAACAAAAAATAGCTACTGGTTCTGCCAAAGTGGTGTGGACTGGGTGAATCCCACCACTGCTTATAACACATATGTTACCCTATTAGCCAGCTTTACAACATTGTTAACTCCCCCATCAATTAAGATAAATCAATACCTTAAGAAATAAACACAGCCTTAAAGTTAAAATGAAAATCAGTAAATTGAACAGTCATGTTAAGTGTCCCAAATACATTAGAATTTCAAAGGATTTTCACACAAGCAGAAGAACATTATTCCTACACAGAGTGAAAAGCAAGTTTTTGGCTAGTTAATTTAAAAAAAACTGAACTAAAAAAATCACACAGACCCCAACCTAGCATTTTCCCAATAGGAAGTAAAGTAAGATATTATATAGGATATTATAACATTAGTTTGGTGTAGATTCCAAGGTGCTATGCTAGAAACCAGGACACCATGAGCTCTATGTCTATGAACTGAAGAAGCTTCTTGGACGAGAAGCAAAATGTCTTCAAGAAAAAAAACAAAGAAACTCCAGTTGCCTATTGAAGAAAAAAAAAAGCACCTTGGACAACCATGAACTCTAGTTTTTTTTTTCTTCTTCAAAAACAGTTGATTTGGGGACAGTCTCTGACTCAGCTCAATCCAGTTCACAGACCTGCAATTCTTGTGTGGAAAATAGAGAGTGGGAGCCTGAACTGTACAAAATAAATAATGGAATATAAATCAAAGAAAAATATACATAGGAAATAATTGTGGCCCTCTGCCAGCAAAGAATCATTTATCGCAGAATTCACTGAAAGTTGTTGAAAAATAGCTTGTGGGAAGAATCCAGAGAAAGAAATATTTGGGGTAATATTAAAAAGGCAGAATATATTTCTCCAAAATAATAATGGAGAAGTTCTTTTAAAAAAGACAGAAACCAGCCCCCAGAGATCAGCCCCAGCCCCTAGGCAGAGGCCAGCTTTTACAAATGCAAATTTAATAATCCTTTCAGAAAGGTCTGAGCCTTCCAGCTGGAAACTGAAGAAATTAGGAAGACAAAGACCCCTAAAATCTACATACCCCCACCCAAATTCTAAGGACAGGAGATATAATAGGATTAACCAACCCATACCAAAAGGGCACACTCAGACTCAGGTCAAAGTACATGACACAGGAAATACAAAGCCTCAAACAGGAACAGGAAACAACCTCAAGAGCCCCAGAAGGTATAAAAGTCCACCACTCTGCTCCATGTGGTCAGGTTTTGTTTTTTTTCAGAGCCATCTTTCTGTCTGGCTCTTCAATAAACTACAACCTTCTTTCTAAAGCAGTCTCCATTTTGATTATTCCCAGCTTGGACTGGACCCGGATGAAGATTTTTCTCTCAACAAGCTTCTCTGCTTTTTGATAAAATATCTCCATGAATTATAATGTAGAGCCATGGTGGTGCAGTGATTAAAGTGCAGGATTGCAGGCTAACTCTGCCGACTGCCAGCAGTTCGATCCTGACCGGCTCAAGGTTGACTCAGCCTTCCATCCTTCCGAGGTCTTGTTGGAACTGAGACTGATCTAGTTCCTCCCCATCCAGACTTGTAACAGCATCTAGACCAGGGGTGTCAAACTCAATTTCATTGAGGGCCGTATCAGCATTGCGGTTGCCCTCAGGGGGCCAGGTGGGTATGGCCTGGGTGGGCATGGCCTACTGTGTGGGCGTGGCTAGAGTGGGTATGGCCTACTGGGTGGGCATGGCTCCACATCGTTCGCATCAAGGGTGCCTATGGGGGCCTGGGCAGGAGTGGGACAGATCTGAGGGTCTCTGGCAGAAGGAGGGTCTCTGGGCCAGGGCCAAGGCAGTGGGGGCCGTTCCCTCACTGTTTCCAGGGTGGCTTTGTGGGCCACATGAAACCACTTCGCGGGCCGGATCTGGCCCCCGGGCCTTGTGTTTGACATGTCTGCCATACACACTCTAGCCATGCCCACCCAGTAGGCCACGCCCACCCAGGCCATACCCACCCGGCCCCCTGAGGGCAACCGCAATGCTGATGCGGCCCTCAATGAAATTGAGTTTGACACCCCTGGGCTAGACAATGTCAGTTGGCGACCCCCAGGGGGAGAGCCTTCTCTGTGGGAGCGCCAGCCCTATGGAACCATCTCCCCCCTGAGCTTCGGATGGCCCCAGATCTCCAGTCCTTTCGCCGCGGCCTCAAAACACTCCTTTTCCACCTGGCTGACCTGGACTGACAGGGATTTTAATTATGTTTTTAATTTTTAACTCTTAATTTTTAATTTATTTTAATTTTAATTTTTATTTATTCTACAGGGGCCTTTAATTTTATTTTTTATTTAACTTCTGTATTTATTGTACGTTATTGTTGTTAGCCGCCCTGAGTCCTTTGGGAGATAGGGCGGCATATAAGTCCCAATAATAAATAAATAAATAAATAAATAAATAAATAAATAAATAAATAAATAAATAAATAAATAAATAAATAAATAAATAAATAAATAAATAGAGTTGGAAGGGACCTTGGAGGTCATCTAGTCCAACCCCCTGCTCAGGCAGGAAACCCTATACAATTTCAGACAAATGGCTGTCCAATCTCTTCTTAAAAACTAAAACTAAAAATTTTAAAACTAAAAATTATAGGTGTTGGAGCACCCATAATTTCTAGAAGCAAGTCCTTCCACTGATTAATTGTTCGTGTAGGATTGGTGTTACATAGGTGTTACTATAATTTGCTCAATACTGGTAGTGCTCGAGTTATGACCCTAATATGGTTGTAATGTTATTTGAATCACTTTAAACGAATGAACCCCATCCTTCCTCTCTCCAATGAATTTGTTTATTGAATGTTAATTGAATGCACGGGTCATTAAGTGTGCATGAGGTACCTCAGGGTGGGGAAGACCATGGGGGCGGGGAGGGCTAGTGCCGGAAAAGACTACTTACCTCTGGCGATCCAAGGCCTTCCCACACCCACTGAGATACCTCATTTTAATTTTAACTGGGGTTTTATTTGTTCAGGGACGGATATAATTTTTTTAACTGTTTTTAACTTTTGTATTTTTTGTTTTAATCACCCTGTAAACCGCCCTGAGTCCTTCGGGAAAGGGCGGTATATAAATATAATAAAATAAATAAATAAATAAATGCTCTCCTTACCACCCCTTAAGTTCCCCTTAGCTGCTTCAGTTTTCTAAAATCAGCAGTGCACAGAGGTATATAGCTAAAAAGTGACTGTAATAATAATAATAATAATAATAATAATAATAATAATAATAATAATAATAATAATAATAATAATAATAATAATAATAATAATAATAATAAGTTGGAAGGGACCTTGGAGGTCATCTAGTCCAACCCCCTGCTCAGGCAGGAAACCCTAGACCATTTCAGTCAAATGGCTGTCCAGTCTCTTCTTTAAAACTTCCAGTGTTGGAGCATCCACAACTTCTGGAGGCAGGTTGTTCCACTGGTTAATTGTTCTAACTGTCAGGAAGTTTCTCCTTAGTTCTAGGTTGCTTCTCTCCTTGATTAGTCTCCATCCGTTGCTTCTTGTCCTGCTATCTCATATGCAAGTGAAACTGTTTTCTTTAGATCTTGTTTTCCTCCATCCCCCTTGCAAAAGCTTTTGGCATGGAGAATGGAAGCCTGCAGGGGTGTAAGATCACATCCCAGAAGGCTTCTGTTCCTTTGAGAAAGCTTTTGGTGCAGAGAACAGAGGCCTACAGGGGCACCCGTGCAGATATTGAAGTGTAAAATACACAACATATTTATGAACAGGTAGTCCTTGATTTACAACAGTTCATTTAGTGGCCGTTCAAAGTTACAATGACACTGAAAAAAGTGATTTATGATGATTTTTCACACTTATGACCGTTGCAGCATCTTCATGGTCACGTGATTCATATTTGCATGCTGGACAATTGGTTCATATTTATGACAGTTGCAGTGTCCTGGGGTCATGTAATCCCCTTTTGAGAACTTCTGACAAGCAAAGTCAATGGGGAAGTCAGATTCACTTAATAACTGTGTTGCTAATTTAACAGCTGCAGGGATTCACTTAATAAATGTGGCAAGAAAAGTCATAAAATGGGGAAAAATTCACTTAACAAATTTCTCATTTAGCAACATAAATTCTGGACTCAATTGTTGTTGTTAAGTTGAGGACTACCTGTAGTAATACACAGTAGTAATAATACACAATGTGGCTATTAGCACCTTCGTTATTACATCCAAGCTTCAAACTCTTACATTTCCATTTAACCCCAGATAAATATGTACATACAGTTTCATTCAAAATTGACCATCAATCATGGAGAAATATGAGTTTTTCTCATCTGTCTTGATATCTGTCAATATGCTTCCCCCCATATCATATTCTTCTGTTATAGATGATTACTACAGAGATGACACAGAGAGATACCACAGATAACACCGAGGAAACCACAGAGATTGCAATCTCTGCCTGTAGTCAGAGATAACAATGAAAAATATCTACTTTCATGATGTCTGCCAGAATTAGTTTCAGAGGCTGAGCAGGCCACACTTCTGGTAAGCTTCAGACTTCATATTGAAATTTGACATGTGCTCTGATTAGAGAATTCTGCAAGAGTGATTCAACATATGCATGTGCTTACACACACACACACACACACACACACACACACACACACACACACAGAGAGAGAGAGAGAGAGAGAGAGAGAGAGAGAGAGAGAGAGAGAGAGAGAGAGCGAGAGAGAGAGAGAGAGAGAGAGAGCTCTTTCTAGCATTCTTTAGGACCAGCTGGTGAAATTTTAGAAATGGGGTGAATGTAGTCTGGATTCCCAGAAAGAAGTAGGTGCATTCCAGAAGAGAAAAGACAGTTACATTTAGATAATTTTTGTCAGGCACAAAGAATCAGGACCATGCATTAAGTTGCAGCTCAGATGATTTATTGCTCAAGCTTATACACAAGAATTTAAATTGGCACCAGATAAGGGTTAACAGAATTTAAGAGGGGTTGGACTTTGATCATAAAAAATTGAACCTGAAGTGTAGGAAAAGACCAGGCAGAGCTGGGAGGCAGAGTTAAATGAGTCATCAGCCAAGAGCCATTACATTCTCACAAATGGTCTAAGTCCAACCCCTCTTAAAGCCAAAACTGTGAAAGGAATTCATTCCTCCTCTTTCATTCTGTGGGCATTTTTTGATATATGATTGTAAGACAACAATCCAAAGATCAAGGTCATCAAGAGGAACAAGAGTGGATAGTAGATATGAAACATAAAGTATCCATATCTGATTTTGGATACTGTAGGAATGGGGTGATTTTTAAAGAATGGGATAATTTGTACTTGGGGTTTGATTCTTAAGTTCGTGGTGTTATTTCTGCACAAATTGTGATATTTTTTGTAATTAAAAAAACTGATGATAATTAGCATAAAAATTATTGTTGATCTCACTTCTTTTGTCTCATCCATGATTCTGGTAATACGCACATTTTCAAAGTATATCTTCATTTTACTGAAGCATTATACCACTATGAAGCTGGTTTGCAACAGTGAGAGAAGAGGCTGCGTTATTTCACTTGCCTTCTGCTTTCTTTGCTTTGGCATTTGCTATGACTGATAAGGGAGGATTTAAGTGGTCAAATTGGTTGATCGATCAGTCTATCAATCAATCTTATTATTTTTCTTTCATCCAATACAAGTTTAGCTCTGAGTCATTAAATCTTTGGAAACCATAACCAGCACAAATAGTCAAAGCGGTTCTTTCCTTAGCCTTTATTCCATATAAATTGTATGCTATTGTATTCCACCATGTCAATTTGTCATGTAATTCAGGATCAAAATGTAACTGCTTAGCCATTAATAATGAAATAGGCCTAGTGGCTTTCAAAGCAGGAAGCAACAATCTAAGGTTAATATATCTGGACCCTCAAACTTGCTAAAGCTGCAAGAGTGTTATACATTTGCTGTTCAAATAGGACTAAGGACCAGATTGAGTATAACAAGTCTTGATCCAAATGTATGGCATTTGAAAGACGGACATTTCCCACTGCTTTACACTATGCTAATGAAAAAACTTCAACCATAAACATTTGTTCCTATCATGATGAAGACACGGTGATGAGACATGCATTGCAATGTCATGATGCCAACTCTGCCCTTTTGTACCTCTGGCACAAAATGCATTTATGCAAGAACTGGCATTTGCAATTTCCTGATAATGTCTCCTCACTCACCTCCCTCTGAAAGAACTCATGGAAAGCAATATACCAAGTGGTGTCTTCTCCTTGAAAGGAGTGAATTGTTTGTACAAAGGTCCTATTTCGAATTAGTTGACGGTAGAAAGAATTGAGTGAAAAGAAAATGGAGGAGTAGATCTTCTTTTTCCCCTTTAGGAAGAACCTTGTGTATAAATCTTGATCATAGGTGAAAAAAGTATTGCTTTCTAATGTCTGGGAACTTGTTATTAATATCATGAGGGCTAGACAGAATTTAATGTGGAAGCTATCCAGATCATGTAATCATGTTCATCACATGAAGTGTTAATACCACTCTATAATGCCTTGGTAAGGCCACACTTCCAATGCTGCATCCAGTTTTGGTTGCCATGATGTAAAAAAGATGTTGAGATTCTAGAAAGAATACAGAAAAGAGCAACAAAGATGATTAGGGGATTGGAAGCTAAAACATATCAGAAACGGTTGCTGGAATTGGGAATGTCTTGTTTGATGAAAAGAAAGAGGAATGATTAGGAGTGACAAGACAGCAGTGTTCCAATATCTAAGGGGTTGCCCCAAAGAAGAGGGAGTCAAGCTATTCTCTAAAGCACCCAAAGGCAGGACAAGAAGCAACAGATGGAAACTAACCAAAGAGATAAGCAACCTAGAACTAAGGAGAAATTTCCTGACAGTTAGAACAATTAATTAATGGAGTAACTTGCCTCTAGAAATTGTGGATGCTCCAACACTGGAGGTTTTTAAGAAGAGATTGGACAACCATTTGTCTGAAATGGTATAGGTTCTCCTGCCTGAGCAGGGGTTTGGACTAGATGACCTCCAAGGTTCCTTCCATTTTTTTATTCTGTTATTCATGTAAACTCAAAAATGTGAGAAATGTGATTTGGCTTTAGGGGGAAAAAGAAATACAAGAACATTTGGCAGGCAGGGTCCATATGTGTAAATGTGCAGTGTGCAAGCTAAAGAGCAGAATCATGGGCATGGTGGGAGTGCGCTGAGGTCTGAGATTATAGAAAGAAGATTGAGAGCACAGCAAGAAAAGCATGCATATATAGGCAGACCCCAGAATGTGAGTTAAGGAAGCAGCATTGGTGTTACCACAAGGGAGAGTGTTCAATAGGTATTTGTCTACCGATGTCAGAAGAATTCTTGTCCATTCCTGGGATCATGTAAGAATAATACTGGATACACTGCTTGGAAAGGATGAATATTTACTCAAGAGCATAATGGCAGTGCTCAAAGGTAGAACATAGAATAATAGAATTATAAGGGACCTTGGAGGTCTTCTAATTCAATCCCCCTATAACATTTCAGATAAATGGTTGTCCAGCCTTTGTTTTGAAAGATTTTACCCACAGCTTCTGAAGGCAAAGTATTTCTTTGGTAATTATTCTCACAGTTAGGAAATTTCTCCTTAGTTTTAAGTTGTTTCTCTCCTTGGTTAGTTTCCAACTTGGTTTAGTTTCTTGTCTTGCCTTTCAGTGCTTTGGAAAATAATTTGACCCTTTCATCTTTGTAGGAGCCCCTCAAATATTGGAACACTGCTATCATGTTCCCCACCTCCACCCCTTCTTTTCATTAGACTTGTTGTTGTTGTTAGTTGCGAAGTCGTGTCCGACCCATCGCGACCCTATGGACAATGTTCCTCCAGGCCTTCCTGTCCTCCACCATCTTCTGGAGTCCATTTACGCTCACACCTACTGCTTCAGTGACTCCATCCAGCCACCTCATTCTCTGTCGTCCCCTTCTTCTATTGCCCTCAATCTTTCCCAGCATTAGGCTCTTCTCCAGTGAGTCCTTCCTTCTCATTAGACTAGACATACCCAATTCCTCTTACCATTCTTTCTATGTTAGCCTCAAGCCCCCTAATCATTTTTGCTATTCTTTCCTGCACTCTTTCCAGAGTCTCAACATTTATTTATTTTTTTGTATCTTGGTGACCAAAACAGGATGCACTATTCCAAGTGTGGCCTTACTAGGGCTTTGTAAAGTGATACTAGATCTTTACATAATCTTGATTCTCTATTAATGCAGCCTAGGATTGCATTTTGGCTTTTTTGGCTGCTGCCGCACACTATTGGGTCATATTTAAATGATTTTCTAATAGGACTCTAAGATCTCTCTTGCTGTTCCTGGTATTAAGTTAAGTTTCACCTAGTTTATACTTATACAATTGGGGTTTTCTTACCTAAGTGTGGGACGCGGTGGCTCAGTGGGTTAGGATGCTGAGCTTGTTGATCAGAAAGTCGGCAGTTTGGCGGGTCGAATCCCGAGTGCTGCGTAACAGAGTGAGCACCTGTTACTCGTCCCAGCTTCTGCCAACCTAGCAGTTTGAAAGCACGTAAAAATGCAAGTAGAAAAATAGGGACCACTACGGTGGGAAGGTAACAGCGTTCCGTGCGCCTTTGGCGTTCTAGTCATGCCAGCCACATGACCACGGAGACGTCCTCAGACAAGTGCTGGCTCTTCGGCTTTGAAACAGAGATGAGCACTGGCCCCTAGAGTTGGAACCGACTAGCACGCATGTGCGGGGGAACCTTTACCTTTACCTTTACCTACCTAAGTGTAGAACCTTACTTTTTTCTACATTGAATTTCATTCTGTTAGATAGCACCTAGGGTTTACGTGTCAAGATTGTTTTGGATCTTGAGGTAGATTACAATTTGAAGTTTCCAGATAGGGGATATTTATAAGTAAAAAAAAGTGTCTTGGTGTAAATATGTTTTGAAGTGTTTATCTCTTCATAAATGTACAGTTTTAGTGGGGAAATGATCTTATCTAAATCTGATAGTTTAACTTTCCATATATGTGTACCTGCAGACTTTGGGCTGTCCTTCTTGTGCATTCTTAAAGCTCTATATCTTAAAGGATTTGTTTGGTTTACTATTCTTTAAAAGCAATAGGTCTATTATTTTTAGCATGCTGTTAATTATCTATCTGGCAGCTTTATGTGCTTCTTTGTTGCATTGTTTCCTTTCGTAAGATGCATGATTCATATCAGCTATTGACAAATTTCATTTTGTTGATTCTGGAAGTTCACAGGGAGTGCATGAATAAAATAATTGCTTAAATTGATTTATTTCTCGCACCAAGAGCCAAGGAAGAGACCAAAAGCAAGGTCAGAAGGTCAGAGAGTGTACTAGAGCTTTCAAAGGCTCTAGTGGTCAGGAGCAAGTTGAGGACAGGGACAAGACAGAATCAGAGACAAAGGGCAGAGGACAGGATGCTTCTAGCAATTGAGAAACACTTTGGGCATTGCATAAATCCCCTTCTACGGGAACGTGCTCAGCTGCAGCTCTTTTCCTGAAGGTGATGGTGATGAGAAGGCAGCCAGCCTACTTGCTTCAGAAGAAGCTTGTTATTTAATTACAATTTACTTGCTCTTACAAAAGCACAGTGATATAACATTGTGGTCGTGCTTTTGTAAGTCCGCCCCACTGCCTGACACCTGCATTGGTTGAGTTGGGCATTCTGTGTGAAGAGGGGCCTGGCAGCACCAAATGTGGGGAAGCTGACATCTCCAACGTACCCCAATTCTCCAGTAATTTTCCTTGGCCTGCAACATAAGGAAAGATGGAAAGTATAATATTATGTGGGAAAGACCTTGGGGGACAAGGCAAAGAGATGCCACCTAGGAGAGAATAAGAGATAGCAGAGCTCACAGCTCAGAAGGCAAGAGGCTCAGAAAAGGACTTTAACTAGTTTCTTGGGTTGTAAAGGAGATGACAGGAGAATTGTACTATCAGATTTGCAATATTCTGTTAATGTAATTTTACAATAAAGTTTTAGAATAAAGTAGAATTAGTTATCTGGCCCTGTCTGATATGCCTAGTAAGATTGGCATCAATATTGGGGAAGGGGTGTCTCTCCTGAGCCTCTTGCTCTGCCCACTATGTCTCTGTCAGCTATGCTATCTCTTACCTGATTGTTCCCTGGCAGCACCTCTTCGCCCTATCTCCAAGGTCTTTCCTACAAACCTTACACATAGACTTGTTTTCATTTTGTTTACACACAACAGTGGCTCATAATAGTATTAAGCCCCAGACGGTATGTGGATTGGAACCACAATAAATTGGATTGACACACTACTCTCACACATAACCAGCAGTAAACAGCACCCAGTATCTCTCCTACCCAACAAGCTAAAGCACAGAACAATGTACATGATTTAGCTTTAAGTATCTGTTCTTGAAAAAGATTAAGCAGGATCAGATCTGGTCAGTATTAGGATGGGAAGCCATTAGTTGTAAGCAGGTAAAGGACTGGACTTGATTATATTTCACTGTGTTATCTCTGGGCTTCACTCTGACAGGGAGCAATGCATTGGAACTGATCAATATTTATGTATTTTTATTTATTTATTTGACTGCTATCCTGTCACTACTAATCCTTCTTTTCATTAGACTAAAAAGTAAAGGTAAAGATTCCTCCGCACATGCGTGCTAGTCGTTTCCAACTCTAGGGGCCGGTGCTCATCTCCGTTTCAAAGCCGAAGAGCCAGTGCTTGTCCGAGGACATCTCCATTGTCATGTGGCCAGCATGACTAAACGCCAAAGGTGCATGGAACACTGTTACCTTCCCACCGTCGTGGTCCCTATTTTTCTACTTGCATTTTGACGTGCTTTCGAACTGCTAGGTTGGCAGAAGCTGGGACGAGTAACAGGCGCTCACTCTGTTACGCGGCACTCGGGATTCAACCCGCCAAACTGCCGACCTTCTGATCGACAAGCTCAGCATCCTAACCCACTGAGCCACCGCGTCCCTTTTTCATTAGATTAGACATACTCAATTCCCGCAACCATAGTTCTTCTCTGATTCTTTCTTCACAGGGTTCATCTATGAGGTTGCTAGGGCTCTTTTTCTTATATGTCACTCTAAGAATGAAATCTCCATAAATTGGGCTAGACTGAGTTTATGTGATTCAGATTGTTGTAAGCAGTGCTTTTTTTGAAAAGAAAAAGGTGCCGGAACTCAAACATGTCATACAACCCGCCTTGCCTACCTTACAAGGTTCTATCCAAAAAAGGTGCCGGAACTCCGTTCTAAGCGTTCTATGAGAAAAGAAAGCCCTGGTTGTAAGTCCAATCTCTTTGCAAGGCCCTCTAAAGTCTCAATTTTTGGTTTTTCCCTTAATTAGGGTTCCTTTAGTTTCATAAAGCTTTCTTAACACACTCCAGAGCTTATATCATTACCCAATTGCTGCAGCAAGCAATTCGAAGTGGGTTTGGGTGAAGCAAGACTTTGTATTTCTCAAACCATTCACCCATTCATCCATATAAGGCAGACATGTCAAGCTCACGATGTCACATGGCGTCGCGTAGCATATTGGGATGGTTTTGCCATTGCGGGCAGTGGGGTGGGCACGGCTTCCATGTGACACATCCGGCCTGCGGGCCACCAGTTTGACACCCCTGATATAAAGGAACACAACCACTTCTCTTGCCTGGTTCCCATTTTTCCACAGATCATATGCAACAAGATTTTAGGAATGAGTTTTAAGCTGGGATCATGAGAGGTATCCTTCCTCTGGTTGCTTAGCACATCAGCCAGCTTGTGATGCTGAAACAACCTTGCAATGCTAGGTAGGTGCAATGCATATTTTTCCACATCATTAAACAACAATAGAAACTGCATAAAGCCAAAAATGCAAAAGCTCAACTTAATCTCCTTTGAAGAATTCTCAACATTCTCTCACTTACTATCAACAATTCACTAAACAAATGTCAATCTCAAAAGGAAAGTCCACCCCTAAAGCAAAAAAAAATCAGTACCCAATTTATGTAATGTTCCTTTCTTCAGTACGCCCCCTGTTGGTGACTACTTGCATCTCTCACCATTCTTGGGAGCCACCTATTGGGAAGAGGGTGAAGTTCCATGTTGGAAGAAATCAACTGAATTTTCATGTTGGTATCGGCACTGTCCCCTTCATGGATTACTGCCTTGTCGTGGCGAAGGGGCTTGCGTAATTCAATGAAGCTATGAGCTATGCCGTGCAGGGCCACCCAAGACGGAAAGGTCATAGCAGAGACTTCTGACAAAACGTGATCCACTGGAGAAGGAAATGGCAACCCACTCCAGTATCTTTGCCATGAAAACCCTATGGACAGTACCAAAAGGCAAAACGATATGACGCTGGAAGATGAGCCCCTCAGGTCGGAAGGCGTCCAATATGCTACTGGGGAAGAGCAGAGGACTAGTACTAGTAGCGCCAGAAAGAATGAAGCGACTGGGCCAAAGCCGAAAGGACGCTCAGCTGTGGATATGTCTGGTGGTGAAAGGAAAGTCCGATGCTGTAAAGATTTTTTCTCCATAGGAACCTGGAATGTAAGATCCATGACTCAAGGAAAGCTGGACGTGGTCAAACAAGAGATGACAAGACTGAGCATTGACATCTTAGGTATCAGCAAACTAAAATGGACAGGAATGGGTGAATTTAATTCAGATGACCATCAGGTATACTACTGCGGGCAAGAATCCCTCAGAAGAAATGGAGTAGCCTTCATAGTCAATAAAAAAGTAGGAAAAGCAATACTGGGATACAACCCTCAAAATGACAGAATGATCTCAGTTCGAATCCAAGGCAAACCATTCAATATCACAGTAGTCCAAGTCTATGCCCCAACCACAAGTGCTGAAGAGGATGAAATTGACCGGTTCTATGAAGCCCTACAGCACCTTATAGAAGTAACACCAAAAAATGATGTCCTTATCATCATGGGAGATTGGAATGCTAAAGTAGGAAGCCAAAAGATAACTGGAATAACAGGCAAGTTTGGCCTTGGAGTACAAAATGAAGCAGGGCACAGGCTGATAGAATTTTGTCAAGAGAATACGATGGTCATAGCAAACACTCTTTTCCAACAACCCAAGAGACGGCTTTACACATGGACATCACCAGACGGTCAACACAGAAATCAGATTGACTATATGCTCTGCAGCCAAAGATGGAGAAGCTCTATACAGTCAGTAAAAACAAGACCAGGAGCTGACTGTGGCTCAGACCATGAGCTTCTTGTTGCAAAGTTTAGGGTTAAATTAAAGAAAGTAGGGAAAAGCGCTAGGCCAGTCAGGTATGAATTAAATCATATCCCCGTTGAATATACAGTAGAGGTGACAAATAGATTTAAGGAATTAGATCTGATAGACAGAGTGCCTGAAGAACTATGGACAGAGGTTCGCAACTTTGTACAACAGGTAGCAACCAAAACCATCCCAAAAAAAAGAAATGCAAGAAAGCAAAATGGCTGTCTGAGGAAGCTTTGCAAATAGCTGAGGAAAGGAGGGAAGCGAAAGGCAAGGGAGAAAAAGAAAGATACACCCAATTAAATTCAGAATTCCAAAGAATAGCTAGAAGAGATAAGAATGCCTTCTTAAATGAACAATGCAAAGAGATAGAAGAAAACAATAGAATAGGGAGGACCAGAGATCTTTTCAAGAAAATTGGGGAGATGAAGGGAACGTTTCATGCAAAAATGGGCATGATAAAGGACCAAAATGGCAGGGACCTAACAGAGGCAGAAGAGATTAAGAAGAGGTGGCAAAATTACACAGAAGAACTATACAAGAATGAGCTTAATGTCCCTGATAATCACAATGAGGTGGTCACTGACCTCGAGCCAGACATCCTAGAATGTGAAGTGAAGTGGGCCTTAGAAAAGCTGAGCAACAACAAAGCTAGTGGAGGTGACAGTATTCCAGCTGAGCTATTCAAAATCTTAAAAGACGATGCAGTAAAAGTGCTACACTCAATTTACCAGCAAATTTGGAAAGCTCAACAGTGGCCACAGGATAGGAAAAGATCAGTTTACATTCCAATTCCAAAGAAAGGCAGTGCCAAAGAATGTTCAAACTATCGCACCATTGCACTCATTTCTCATGCTAGTAAAGTTATTCTTAAAATTCTACAAGCTAGACTCCAGCAGTATGTGGATCGAGAACTACCAGAAGTACAGGCAGGATTTCGAAGAGGCAGAGGAACTAGAGATCAAAGTGCTAACATACGCTGGATCATGGAGAAAGCTAGAGAGTTCCAGAAAAACATCTACTTCTGCTTCATTGACTATGCTAAAGCCTTTTGATTGTGTAGATCATATCAAACTGTGGCAAGTCCTTAAAGAGATGGGCATACCAGACCATCTTATTTGTCTCTTGAGAAACCTATATGCAGGCCAAGAAGCAACAGTGAGAACTGGACATGGATCCACTGATTGGTTCAAAATTGGGAAAGGAGTCCGGTAAGGCTGTATACTGTCGCCTTGCCTATTTAACTTATATGCAGAGCACATCATGAGAAAGACAGGGCTAGATGAATCAAAAGTTGGAATTAAGATTGCCGGAAGAAACATCAACAACCTAAGATATGCAGATGATAGCACTCTAATGGCAGAAAGTGAAGAGGAACTAAAGAGCCTCTTGTTGCGAGTGAAGAAGGAGAGTGCAAAACTTGGGTTGAAACTTAACATTAAGAAAACCAAGATCATGGCATCTGGCCCTCTCAACTCCTGGCAAATAGATGGAGGTAGTGACAGATTTTATTTTCCTGGGCTCCAAGATCACTGCAGATGGGGACTGTAGCCAAGAAATTAAAAGACGCTTGCTCCTGGGGAGGAAAGCCATGTCAAATCTAGACAGCACACTAAAAAGCAGAGACATCACCCTGTCAACAAAAGTGCGTATAGTCAAGGCTATGGTCTTCCCAGTTGCAATGTATGGCAGTGAAACCTGGACCATAAGAAAGGCTGAGCGCCAAAGAATTGAAGCCTTTGAACTATGGTGCTGGAGAAGACTCCTGCGAGTCCCTTGGACTGCAAGGCGATCAAACCGGTCAGTCCTAGAGGAGATCAACCCTGACTGCTCTTTAGAAGGCCAGATCCTGAAGCTAAAACTCAAATACTTTGGCCACCTAAGGAGAAGGAAGGACTCACTGGAGAAGAGCCTAATGCTGGGAAAGATTGAGGGCAATAGAAGAAGGGGACGACAGAGAATGAGGTGGCTGGATGGAGTCACTGAAGCAGTAGGCGTGAGCTTAAATGGACTCCAGAAGATGGTAGAGGACAGGAAGGCCTGGAGGAACATTGTCCATAGGGTCGCGATGGGTCGGACACGACTTCGCAACTAACAACAACAACATCGGCACTGTGCCTGCCCCAGATGATTGAAGTATTTTGGAACAATTCTCCTGCCCTCGGCAGCTCTTACAACTGCTCCCGGTGCAATGTCACCATTGCACACAAGCCATGGTGACACCCCCTTTGCAGATGGTGGGAAGCCAAAAGCCTCTCTTGGTTCCCCTTCTACTTTCATTCTGGGTGCAGTGAGAGAAGAAGCCACCTGGTAGCATTGTGCTCTGCAGAAGCAAGTTGTTGCTCCTTTGCCTGACAGGACAAAGAAGCAAAGAAATCACATTCTCTTCGGGCATTCTCTTGTCTTCAATTCATCTAGCATTTAGTTGCTGTGTGCTTAACCATCTGTCCCCTGTCCTGTGTTGTCTGTCCTGGGTAAACCAGGCAGGAAACGTGACCAGATGAGCAAAAATCTACTTTATTGCAGAGCTGCATTAACAGAAACGTCCACATCTGAAGATATAAACTTTTATTTAACCGTATGAAAAATAAAATATTATAAGCTTTTACTGCAAGAAAAAATTGTCCCTTGGTGCAACTGAAGTTGCTTGAGGCTAAAATAACCTTGCTAAGACACAGGTTCAAGCATCTATTGATTTCTATAATTGTGATGCCTGTGTAATTTAAATGAGTTTAAAATATGAAACCACAAAGCTTAGAATGTTTACTTTATTTCCCAAGGCAGGCAAACTGCCTTCTGTTGATAGGAGAGAAGAGACGTTCTTATAAATGTTAACCCAGAACCATTTAGGAATTTGATACCTACCACTTCTCTCTTAAGTTGAATAGGCAGACACTGATATTGACATTAAATATAATAAAATCAGAATGCCAAGTAGCTATCCTTACCCTTCCTGCACCATTTGAAATTTTTAAAATTGTCTTTATGGGTAGCCCCATGTGATTATAACATAGCAAGATTCATTTCTCTCTGCATTGAGCCATAGCACGTGAACCATAAGGATTTTTTTTTCTAAAATAGTCATTTACACTTTCACAAGAAGCAAAAAAAGTCCAGAGCAACTCCAAGCTTTCTTGCTAGCTTCTTAGGGGGAATACACTGAGTAAATAATATTATTTATTTTCCTTCTATAAAAGATATAGTTGCAGTTGCTTCTGTATCTGCCCTAATGATGTGAAAGCTTTAAATCTCATCTGTATGCACAGACAATAAAGTTACAGCAATTACATTTCAACCATTTGTTATAAGTACAATATATATATATATACATACATATATATATATATATATATATATATATATATATATATATATATATATATATATATATATATATATATATATATATATATATATATACACATGTAGGAAGATCAATTTGTAGATATTACCACTTGAAATTGCTTCAGTCTTTTCTCTGATTCTTTTCTTCTGGAATCAGCCAAAAATGTTTTCATTTAAATGTGAGTTTATAAGGTCTTTCCTTGTTGTAACAGCTGTCCACCTTTTGATTCAACTGAGTTGATGAATCCTGGTCTCACAGAGATACAGATATAGGATCCTCCAGATAGTGTTGAACTAGAGTTCCATTATCATCATGTCATGTCATTTTGGTCATGTAGCTGACAGAACCTGGGATATTTTGAAAGTCACATGTGGGCACCTATGATGGACACCTTCCAAAGGTATGAATGTCAGCTTTGAAAATTCTCAACAATGGTCCTACTGGATCGACATTAAATTTCAAATACACAAAATTGAAGGCCACTCAAACTGGAGAAGACTGAAGAAGACCAAGCTAATTAGTCTTCAAGGAATACTTGATAAATAGGTTAGTCCAACTTGAGAAATGTTTTGTTTCCCACAAAGATAATTGTCTGCATGAATTCTGGATAAATGCAGAAATTAATCAGCATAAAGACCAGTTTCTTTTAAATTAAAAAAAAGAGCTTGGTTGGAAAGAAACGAATGTATCTTTTGAATGACAATAGTGAAAGTAAAATGTTCATATCTTGGAACCTTCCGAAGTTTCCAGTTCATCAGTAGAGAGTTCCTCCTCCTTGAAAACTTTCTGAAACAACTCTTTGATGCCCTTCCGGGTTTTACCCTTCTGCCTCCCCACCAGGTAATAGATCAGGGGGTTAATGCCGCTGTTGATGCAGGTACACAAGTAGCCATAATGTACAAGGTTGGGATGTATATATTTGAAAACGTACAGGATAAAATAAAAGGCATTTAGTGGAAAAGCCAAGAGTAAAAAGAAGAAAAGAGTGAGCAAAATAGCCGTCAAAAGCTTTCTCCGCCTTTGGCTCTTGGATATGAAGCAGATTTTGACAAACAAGACAACGCTGGAGATTGTCATAAGTGGGAGACAAAGCACAGCATTAACAATGAACTGATACATCAGAGTATAACTCTTTCCAAATCCACCCACAGCTATAATTGTGAAGTGAATTGAAGAGAGGATGAAGGAGACGGCCCAGATGACAGCACACACAGTGGTGAACAGATGCACCGGCCGGTGGCATCGGTACCAAATTGGGAAAAGGACCGAAATACACCTGTCCATGCTGATGACTGTCAGGAGAAATTGCCCAGCGCTGTACATTAACAGCAGGACCGTTTGGAAGAGTTCGTAGGGAAAGTCACAATACAAGTGTGTAAAAAGCCAGTGGATTTCGATAATCAGCTCAGCGGTGAGGAAACCAAAGTCCGCAACAGAGAGGTTGATAATATAAATGGCGAAAGTGTTCCTCTTAACGTTGGATCCCAGCAGCCAGATAACAAGGCCGTTGCCCAACATTCCCAACACACAAAAGAGCATGGTGAAAATTGCAAAAATAAGCACTTCATCAGTTATGCCAGAATCATAGCATGTTCTGTTTTTACCACTGGATGTTTCGTTGATTTGTGCTAAGACACTGAATGGAGAGGGGGATGCCATATCCATGATGCTCCAGTCTTTTGTCTTCCTTCTGGGGCTTCAGATACTCCTGCTGGAACAGAAGAGAAACATTGGCATTAGGCTTTATCATCATTCCTAAAAATTTATTTATTTATTTATTTTATTTAGTTACATTTATATACTGCCCTATTCCCTGAGGACTCAGGGCGGTTTACAGGAAATTAAAAAATCCACCATACAAAAGTTAAAAAACCAAATTAAAAAATATTAAATTGACCCTGTATACTTAAAACCCCAATTAAAAATTTCTCCTCAGCCTGGGCCCGAGAGCTCAAAGAGCCAGGTCTTCAGGCCCCGGCGGAATGATCGGAGGTCGGGGGCAGTCCTCAGCTCCACCGGCAGCTGGTTCCAGAGGGCAGGCGCTCCCACTGAGAAGGCCCTATCCCTGGGTGTCACCCGCCGGCAATCTCTCACCGGCGGCACCCTGAGCAGACCCTCCCTGTGGGAGCGCACTGGGCGAAGGGCGTTTGATGCCGGCAGTAGGTGTTCCCTCAAATAGCCCGGACCCAGGCCATGTAGGGCTTTATATTGATTGCATGTCAGAATATGTGAGAATATTGCATCTAAGTCTAATTGGTGGCATGTTAGCAAGGGCATGTTGGCTTGCAAGATTGTCTCTGAATTAGCAATCGGATAGACTAGATTGAGCATATTCGAAGTAGAATTGGGTTTTGATTATACTTGTGGTCAACTGGCCAAAAGTACCCATACTGATCAGTCCTGTCCTTACTATTAGATTTTATGGTTTGAACTAAGGGTGGTAATTTTCCCTTGTGTGTCTGAATAAAATGTGTTAGGTGAAAGCTTTGATTCATCAAAGCAATGTTGGGTGGTGGTGATTAGTATCTATGGTCCCATCTGGTGTATTCATGGAACATGGAAGATTGTGACCTCAAATCTAAAAGTGGTAAATAGTAAGGAACATGGATTAATGAATGGAAGGGAGGGAAGACGGAGAGAGGGAAGGAAAGAAGAAGGAAGGGAAGGAGGAGGTTTGGCTAGTCTAAAAATAAGAAAAAACCAGGGGAGACATGATAGCAATGTATTTGAGGGGCTGCCACAAAGAAGAGGGTGTTGTGTAGTGAGTTCTTTGCTGGCAGTAAGCGAGACGAGAGGTTGCAAACAGGAACATTGCTTTATTGAGGCAAACAGGAACAGAACTGAAACAGAGGCTTCTGCACAGCTACTTATATGGTTGGCCACTAGGTGGCAGTCAATAGGTTTAAAGGAACCCATTCCCGCCCCAAATCATCCAATGATCTTCTTGGAGACAGCAAGTCTGGCTAGTCAGTGACCGTTACACAGACACACCAATTGAGCAACCTTAAGCAGCATTCAAACAGACACGTGAAACAGTTCAAGTAAAATCCCAATACATTACAGAGGGCATCAAACTATTCTCCAAAGAACCAAAGAGCAGGACAAGAAACAATGGTTGGAAACTGACCAAAGAGAGAAGCAACCTGGGGCCTTCGCACAGGTTCGCCTAGTGTGCCAGTTGCGCCCCTTTTTGGACCGAGATGCCCTATGCACAGTTACCCACACCCTCGTCACTTCTCGTTTGGATTACTGCAATGCTCTTTACATGGGGCTGCCCTTGAAGAGCATCCGGAGGCTTCAACTGGTGCAGAATGCAGCCGCACGGGTGCTTATGGGAGTATCTCAGTACTCCCATGTTACACCACTCCTGCGCGAGCTGCATTGGCTTCCAGTTGCCCTCCAGGTGCGATTCAAGGTGCTAGTTATAACCTTTAAAGCCCTACATGGCTTAGGACTGGGGTACTTGCGAGACCACTTGCTGCCATTGTCAACCTCCCATCGCCCAGTTCACTCCCACAGAGTCGGCCTCCTCAGGGTGCCGTTGGCCAGGCAATGCCGGCTGGTGACCCCCAGGGGGAGAGCCTTCTCTGTGGGCACGCCGACCCTTTGGAATGAATTGCCCCCAGAGCTGCGGATGCCCCTGACCTTTGGTCCTTCCACCGTGACCTGAAGACGTGGTTGTTCCAACAAGCAGGCCTGGACTGACTACAGTTTTAATTAGCTTTTTACTGGTTTTTAAATCGTCATATAATTATTGTATTTATTGTTTAATTCTTTTTTAAATTTTCTATTTTATGTTTTTAATTTTTATTGCTATGCACCGCCCTGAGTCCTTAGGGAGAAGGGTGGCATATAAATTTAATAAAATAAATAAATAAATAAATAAATTAAGAGGAAACTTCCTAACATTGAGGACAATTAACCAGTGGAACAGCTTGCCTCCAGAAATCGTGGGTGCTCCATCACTGGAGATTTTTAAGAAGACACTGGACAGTCACATGTCTGAAATGGTATAGGTTCTCCTGCTTGAGCAGGGGGCTGGACTAGAAGACCCACAGGGTCCCTTCCAGCTCTATTCTATTCTGAACAAGAATAAAAGAAAGGGGAAAATGTACAAGATAAAAATGGTCTGATGGGTTAAAACGGGGAACCAGCCTATATTCACTTTTATTAGATTTTCTTTCAAGATGTCATATCTCCTACAATGGACTAATTATACTTTTAAAATAAACAACAAAAACGAAGTGGTGTTTTCTCAAACAATGAGCAAAGATTCAATTGCTTATGTTGCTTTCACCTTTGTCCTGAAGCTTTCATTAATGCTTTTTGGTGAAACTGTTTTGCCTTGTTAGATGAAAAAAAAAATCTTTCAGAGGCACTTAACAAAAAGACAGGAAAACAGCAGTACATAAATAGGATATGTATAAACAATGCTTTTAGTGAAATGTCTTTTGATGCTTGGATTGAGGAATCAAGAGGAAGAATAATAGAGGAAGAAGTAAGTCAGTTTACTGACTATCTTCTATCTCTCACGATGCAGTTAAATCTTGCACTATAAATATGCCCTTATTTGCATTTTCTGTTGCTTCCTCATTTTAGATTTTGATTATAACATCTTTGGCCAGGCTATGTGTGTCTTGTGTCCTTTAAAAATTCCTTTTGGAAACTGTCTCAGTACATGGTGTGTGGACCCAACTACAAGCCTTCTTGGTGGTGGTCTCCATTCCATAGAAAACTCTCCTTCCAGAAGTGAGGATGATGGTATTTTACAAATTAGCCAACATTTTTTTAAAATATGCATTTGGTCCTTAAATTAATTTACTGTTTGTGCCTATAAGAGTGTTTATTGACAATTTTAATGAACTCCGTTTTGTTCTTAGGGTTTACAATCTCATAACCCACTTAGACTCCGCAAGAACTAGGGTGGGGTATAAATATTGTTAAATAAATAAATAGACATATGTGCATAATATACACTGATGGCAGAGGTAGTTTCTATATTTTCAGATATTCTTCAGTAACATTCTGGGCAGAGAAAATGGATGCATTATTTCCCCTAGTTAAGTTCCAGAATATCACACTTCCATTCAGGAAAACTTCTCCAAAATTCTCTTTTCCTTTGAATTTTTTTTTTTTTGCCAAAACAAAGTCTTGATTATCAGATTTTTTAAAAAAAGAATAATAATTGTGAGAAAAATGCAATAATGGGAAAAATACAAAAAATGCCTAACACTAAGGTCAAATCAACTTAGTAAATAATTAAAAATGAGTTTGCTATTTACTAAATATTGCTTAATTTACAAGTTACTGTTCTACAAGTGGTTGCTTCTACTGTTTTTGTGCATGGATATCGATGAGCAACAGGCTGTGCTTGGATGAATATTTTCATTGCATAGAATTTGTACTTTCTCACAGATCCTTAGATTAAGGTTAAATGCAAGCCTGAAGGTTTTGCAAAATAAGCAATGGACATGCAGGTAAGCAAGAGGCATAATATTATATATATAATATTCATACAAACACTGATGCACATATACATGCAAACACAAATGCACACATACACAAACACCATTTACAAAAGTGTTGGCAAGAAAACTGCAGGGACTTTCCCAATACAAATTAAGAGTTAAAAAAAGAAAAGAGAAAAAGAAAAAAAAAATGAAAGAAAAAAACTGTTCAAAGAAAAAGATTAGCAGAAAGATCAAAAAGAAAGAAGAACAATATAAAGAAGTTGCTTCTAATCTTCTTTTCTGCAGTCTAATCAACAAAACGATAAACTATAAGTTCATTTTTAAACTTTTTACACAAAAAATCCATAAGTGTTCTCACTCACCAATAAATGAAGTTATTGTCTTTTCAGTTAAAAATATGTTCTTCTAGCCTGTGATTAGTATTATTGTTGACAGCCATATTTTGTATATTTGTATGGGGACTGAGCCATCAAAGAAATATGCACACATACACTGTAATACATTAGTTACAGAAACTCAAATCCCAAAGATTAAAAAAAAAAACCCACCTAAATATACTAAGACAAAGCAAGCATACAAACATAAGTGCATGTGCACACGCGTGCACACACACAAAAGAGTTATGTACGTGCTTTGTCTCTGAGGAACCAAATGTGTGCTGCTATTTAAATAAATGCAAATGAGGGGGAAAAGAATGCAAACTAAATAAACAAATGAATCTTTAAAGGTAAATAAACCTTGAGCTAAATGAATCCTGAGCAAGAAGCTGTGAGAGAGTTGCATGAGTTTCATCGCTATTCAGGCATAAATCTATTAAGTCTGCTTCACAAACCACCTCTGCGTTTCCTTGGCTTAAACACCTATGGCTAATTAAGCATATAAATATTCATATTTATTTTTATATGCAATCTTCCTGAACAATCATTAGTTGCCCTCTATTTCCCATTAAATAAACCATTTTATGTGCAACTTCCCCTAAATTAAGCTTTGCTGGATGCAATCTTTGAAATGATCAACATTTGGAGAATTACACAATAGGAAGAACAATGTTATCATTTCCAGATTAGTTAAGAATGGGGAAATTTAACTGATTTGCTTAGAAACTAGAAACTAACTAAATATGTTCTTAAGTCCTCCCTAGGTCAAAATTAATGGTGTGATAATTTCATGGGCATGTTGATTGTTTTCTTAGCAGCAACTTAACCACTGTCTGTCTGTCCTTTGTCTTTAATTTTCCACTAATCTCCTTCCACTTTTGATGTTGCATAGCTTTCCAAGAGGATCCAATGCTAGTTGGGCTTCTTAAATAAGAATGGTTTACTAATCAACTTAAGTGATTCACGCTTTATGTGACAAGTAAAGATGGTGAAACAATATAAACATTGGGCACTTTATATAGTGAAGATTTCAATAGTAAATGAGACTCTGAATTTAGCGCTGGTTGTAACGCTATGGTGGACATTTCTTGTTACAATTGTGTCACAATAGCAAGAACTAAGCAAAATTGCGAGTAAATGAGTTTGACTTCTAAAAGTTGCTTAGTAGACAAATCCTTGATTGGGAATGCAGAGTAAATCTAATGGTAAGAATTTCCCATTCTCCAATTCTGTTGGGGCTTACTCAGAAGTAAACAATGCTGCACATAATGGGACAATTCTGATCTGCATATATATGTGCTTCTAATATGTACTTTCTTTTTTAGAATAATGCAATAAACTGTAAATATTGAAAATTATTATTATTATTATTATTATTATTATTATTATTATTATTATTATTATTATTATTATTATTATTATTATTATTATTATTATTATTATTATTATTTATTAAATTTTTATACCGGCCTTCTCCTGAAGGACTCAGGGCGGTGTACAGGGCAATAAATATCAGAATATAAATACAAAAGATAAAAAAGAAGTTAAAAGGAATTAAATAATTATGCCCGATATAATACAATAATTAAAACTATGTTAAAATTAGATCCAACCCTAAACCCATCAGACCAGGCCAGATTGTTCAAATAGATAAGTTTTTAAATCGCGCCGGAAGGAGCGAAGGTCGGGGGCCATCCGGAGCTCAACCGGCAAGTGGTTCCATAGGTCTGGCGCGCCCACAGAGAACGCCCTCCCACTGGGGGCCACCAATCGACATTCTCTGATCGGAGGCACCCTGAGGAGGCCCTCCCTGTGGGAGCGCACTGGACGGAGGGAGGTTGATGCCGGCAGCAGGTGCTGCCGTAGGTAATCCGGACCCGTGCCATGTAGGGCTTTATAGGTCATTACCAGCACCTTGAATCTCACCCGGAGGGCAACTGGCAACCAATGCAGCTCACGGAGCTGAGGTGTAACATGGGAGTATCGGGAGACCCCCAACACCACTCGCGCGGCTGCATTCTGCACCAGTTGAAGCCTCCGAGTGGTCCTCAAGGGCAGCCCCATGTAGAGAGTATTGCAGTAGTCCAAACGAGAGGTCACGAGCGCATGAGTGACTGTACACAAGGCATCCCAGTCTAGATAGGGCCGCAACTGGCGCACCAGGCGAACCTGGGCGAAGGCCCCCCTAGTCACAGCTCCTATATGATCTTCTAAGGAGAGCTGTGAATCTAGAAGGACCCCCAAGTTGCGAGCCCGATCTACGGGGGGTAATAACTCACCCCCCATATTAAGAGATGGAATATTCTGCGTTTCCCGAGATGCCAACACGCACAGCCACTCAGTCTTGTCAGGGTTGAGCTGAAGCCTGTTCCTCCCCATCCAGACCCGGACCGCCTCCAGGCAATGGGACATCAAGTAGAAAATGAAAATGATAACATTTGCATCCAAATTAGGTTTTGCAATAGTGGCGAATATCTGTAGCTTGGGTGTAGGATGAGGGTGAAGGTTCATTCTCTGAGTTTGTGGGTTGGTATAATAATAATAATAATAATAATAATAATAATAATAATAATAATAATAATAATAATAATAATAACAACAACAACAACAACAACAACAACAATAATAATAATAATAATAATAATAATAATAATAATAATAATAATAATAATAGTAATAATAATAATAAAAGTTGGAAGGGACTTTTGAGGTCATCTAGTCGAATGTCCTGCTCAGGCAGGAAACCCTATATCATTTTGGACAAATGGCTGTCCAATTTCTTCTTAAAAAAATTCCAGTGCTGGAGTTTGAAATGCATATCAGTCTCCCTTTAATTCTTTGTTAGCAATCTAAAAAAAATTACACAAATATGAGCTGTCACTGTTGTGACTACTGCCTGTCGATGGCCTTCGGTTAGGCTGAAACAGGAAATAAAGATTTGTCCCATGTTTGGGGCCTAGCAAGGTAATCTAAATAGTTAACAAGCAGTTCAGTCTCTTCTTTAAAACTTCCAGTGTTGGAGCATTCACTGCTTCTTGAGGCAGGTTGTTTCACTGGTTGATTGTTCTAACAGTCAGGAAGTTTCTCCTTGGTTCTAGGTTGCTTCTCTCCTTGATTAATTTCCATCTCTTGCTTCTTGTCCTGCCTTCAGGCACTTTGGAGAATAGCTTGACTCCCTCTTCTTTGGGGCAGCCCCTGAGATATTGGGGGCTGCCAGAAAGAAGAGGGAGTTAAGCTATTCTCCAAAGCATTTCTGAACATTTCGTTAACAGGCTAGGTAACATATTCAGCAGAGTTTAGGGGATGTCAGGATCAGTGTTCTGTTTATAAGGGCTTCAACCCTCACTTGACACACCCACACCTGAAGTCCTCATAAACAGAAGAACACTGATGCTGACATCCCCTGAACTCCGCTGAATACATTACCTAGCCCGGTAATGAAACGTTTGGAAACCAACCCACAAGCTCACAGAATGAACCTTCACTCTCAAATTAGGTTCTCCGGTAGTGTACCCTTGCAACAACTAAATTTGTTTCTTTTCAGTGTCTTTTTAATAAACACTGACATAGTTTCCATAATTAACGCTAGCATTGTCAGCAGTGCGTATGCTGAAAGTTCTGGAAATGTTAAGCTTGCATAATTCCTGCTTTGCAATATCAAAACTCCTGGTATTTACATTTAATAAATGAGAATACAGAATGTTCTCTTGTGAATGTGCCACTTGCTGTAAAACATGTCCAGTTTTTAGCAATATCAAATCACTGAACGTTTCTCAATCAGCTGTTACACTTCCACCCACAAGACTGGCATTATTTCACAACTGTGTTATAGAAGATTGGCCTTCCCTTTTTCACATGGGTCACATTTTTTTTTGCTTATCTTATAAGTATGAGCTACTGTGCTGTTTCTGGATTAAATGAATTCATTTTCACCTGAGTATTTTGGATCACCTAACTAAGCAATCCCATTCCATCACCATCATTCAGCTCTCCAGGCAAAAATGCTGTAACATTTCTCTTCCATTAGTCATTTAGTCAAAGCTTACATTTTGATTTATAATTAAATTTGATTTATACCTGTGCCCAAAAGGTCTGATTTGGAACATTGGTTTATGGTTTGGCACAGTAATTAAGGCATCAGACTAGAAGCCAGGGGTTCATTCTTAGGCTCAGAGCATCGCTTGATTTTGGGCCACTCATTCTCTCTCAGCCCTTGGAAGGCTGGCAAATCAGAGAATGATGCCAAGGAAACTTCATGGACTTCTCCATGTGATTGTTAGGAATAGAATAGAATAGAACTGGAAGGGACCTTGGAGGTCTTCTAGTCCAGCCCCCTATTCGAGCAGGAGAACCTATACCATTTCAGACAAGTGACTGTCTAGTCTCTTTCTTCTTTAAAATCTCCAGCGATGGAGCGCCCACAATTTCTGGAGGCAAGCTGTTGCACTGGTTAATTGTCCTCACTGTTGGGAATTTTCTCCTTAATTCCACGTTGCTTCTCTCTTTGGTCATTTTCCAACATGGTTTCTTATCTTGCCCTCTGGTGCTTTGGAGAATAATTTGACCCCCTCTTCTTTGTGGCAGCCCCTTAAATACTGGAATACTGCTACCATGTCTCCCCTATTTCTTTTCTTTAGACTGGGAGTTGAGACTGAGTAGAAGGCATGCACCCACCCACCCACAAATGTTTTAAATAACTGATTGCAGCCTTGAAATGCTTTCTCTTCCCCAGTTTGGACTGAAACCTCCTGCTCTTTGGCTCATAACACTTACTAGAACCTTGCTATTAGGGTTTCTCTTCTAGTGAGATAGCCAGGTATGTTGGTGATAGAAGAGCATGAAAAACGGTTCAGAAGTTAGGAAGTAGGAAAAGCTTCTTAGTTGGCATTTGGGTAAATTCCCATTAAAATGTCAACAAATGTCCACTTTAAATTTCTGAACCCAGATTTATTTCCCAATATCCTAAACTGGATATTTGTATTATCTGAAATATATAAATATGTATAGCAGGGGGAAACTAAAAAATATATATTATGGAATAGTGTTGGCAGAATACCTATATTAGGAAAAAGTATGCATCAGCATATTTATAATGAGAAATATACAGCATGTCTACATTAGCAGAAACTCATTCAAAGCATGTAAAATTCTTTACATGGGTGAGGAGGATGCATGGATTGCATAGTTTAAAAGCAATCACAGTCTGCCTATGAAACGGGTCAGATGGACTCTGAGGTAGAAAAAAGAAGAAACCACATGAAATTAAAAAAACAAAACAAAATTCTCTTATGTATATTGGGAATCATGAAAGCATATAAAGGGATTATCTAACAAATCTAATTATTTATTCCATTAGCACTTTTATTCAATGGAAATATTACCACGATGAATGGTTAAAATTTAGATTTCGCTAGTGGGTGCCACTACAGAGGTAATAGAAAGGGGTGATGACAGATCAATAGAAACAAAAAAAAACCCAAACATTTAAGGTTATTTTGAGACATTTTGGTTAGAAAGAATTCGAGAAGATTCCATCAAACTCTTTGGAGGAAAAGTATACGATGAAGGATTACAGATAGAAAATGTAAAGTTTCTAGGAAAGTCTTACCTTCTCTTTGAAGAAGACTACTAGAAATTCTCCTTCTAGACTACTGCAAGGTCTTCTTCTAGATGTCAAGGCTTTTCGTCTTAATCTCAATGCTGGCTTCAGAAGAATTATGGCCACTCACTCATCCCTGAGGAGAAAATATTACAGAATTGCTTTATGTATGTTCAGGAGAGGTGGAGCACGAGAGACACACCCACAATAAGTGAGGTCTGGGTGCCCAACTATTAGGAAACAAGTGCATCCTTTTTTGAAATCATTCCTGCCAGGAAATGAGGAACTATTTTTTCAGCGAGCTCTGAAAGCAATGAATATTACGAGGTTAAGTGTGCTAATAGAGGAAAGCTTGCCAATATACCTGCTTTGTCAGAATGCCAGGTGCCACCAATACCAGAATAATAAGAACAAACCATAATAACTTCAAAGCAACAATAATAATGTGAAAGATAGAGCCAGATCGAACATGCTACATTGAGGAGGATTCCAATTATATGTCCAAGTATGGGATTAGCTGCTTATGAAAGTCCAATAATTGAGTGCCTAAAGCTCCAAAGGGACGCGGTGGCTCAGTGGGTTAGGACGCTGAGCTTGTTGATCAGAAGATCGGCAGTTTGGCAGGTCAAATCCCGAGTGCCGCATAGCAGAGTGAGCACCTGTTACTCGTCCCAGCTTCTGCCAACCTAGCAGTTCGAAAGCATGTAAAAATGCAAGTAGAAAAATAGGAACCACTACGGTGGGAAGGTAACAGCGTTTCGTGCGCCTTTAGCGTCTAGTCATGCTGGCCACATGACCACGGAGACGTCCTCAGACAAGCGCTGGCTCTTCGGCTTTGAAACGGAGATGAGCACCGGCCCCTAGAGTTGGAAACGACTAGCACGCACATGGGGGGGGAACCTTTACCTTTTTAAAGCTCCAAAAGATATGCAGGCATCAATCATCTGAAATTGTTCCGGACAGCACAGGCTCTTGGAGGAAATTTTTGAAACTCTGATTAAAAGCACAGAGTTCAACTTCAATTTTGGGTGCCACTGAGGGAAGATGGTGGACTGTAATTGACTGATGAAAAGTTTTGGAAAGTCCTCGAAAGACAGATGCCAATGGAGAGTAGATTATAGACCAGAATTTTTCCTACTTGGCATAACAACAGAGAAACACACTAAAGAAGAGTTACAGTATATATACAGTAATGATACACATCATCACAGCAGCGAGAATGACGTTCGCCCAGAAATGGAAAAATAGTGAATACCTGATGAGAGAGAAGTGATAAATAAAATTTGGGCGTGCGCAGAAATGGACAAGTTAACTTTGGAAGTAAAAAATAAAGATCAGTCAGATTACTACAAAATTTGGAATAAGTTTTACCTATGGTGGGAACAGAAAGGAAGATCTCAATAGATATATACAAAATGCTGATTTCACATATTACTGGAATGAGGTGGTCGATAGGATGGAATATTGTATAACTATATATAAATGATATGTACATAAAATGTATATATGTATATAAAACACAAAAATGATGTTAGACAAGAAGGAATGTCAGACCATTAACACCTTGTCCAAAGTTTTAAATAATAAAATTTGCAATAAAAAAAAGAAAGACAGATTCCAATGAAATTAAATGTCTATGGAGATTCTCAGTCATCTAGGTCATGCCCACAGAGAGGGCCTCCTCAGGGTGCCCCCGATCAGGAATGCCGACTGGTGGCCCCCAGGGGGAGGGCCTTCTCTGTGGGCGCTCCGGCATTATGGAACCAACTGCCGGTGGAGCTCCGGATGACATCAGACCTCCGAACCTTCCGTCGCGGCCTGAAGACCCACTTGTTTGAATTAGCTGGTCTGGCCTGATGGGGGATTATGGGTTTTTTAAATTGGTGTTTTTAGTATTGTATTATTGTTTTTTAACTGGGCATTGGTTTAATTTCTTTTTAACTTTTGTATCGTTATTTATATATGCCCTGTGAACCGCCCTGAGTCCCTAGGGAGAAGGGCGGTATACAAATCAAATAAAAACATAAAAACATAAACATAAACATGATTATCCCAAAAGTGCTTTTCCAATGGCAACTGGACTTTCTTCGCTTTTCCTTGAAAAAGTTTCACTTCTTATCCAAGAAGCTTCTTCAGTTCTTCTTCTTTCTTCAGGATTTTGGACGAACACTGATTTACTATGTACACTGCAATTGTGCTTTGAGGGAGAAGGAAAAAGTACACTTGGTAAAGGTAAAGGTAAAGGTTCCCCCGCACATGCGTGCTACTCGTTTCCGACTCTAGGGGCCGGTGCTCATCTCCGTTTCAAAGCTGAAGAGCCAGCGCTTGTCCGAGGATGTCTCCATGGTCATGTGGCCGGCATGACTAGATGCCAAAGGCGCACAGAACGCTGTTACCTTCCCACCGGAGTGGTCCCTATTTTTCTACTTGCATTTTACGTGCTTTCGAACTGCTAGGTTGGCAGAAGCTGGGACGAGTAACAGGCACTCACTCTGTTACGCGGCACTCGGGATTCGACCCGCCAAACTGCCGACCTTTTTTTTTTCCAGAAACGGGATTTTTAAATCTGGCAGGGATAGTAAAACAACAATACCAATAAGGAAACTATAGCACATCTGAGCAAATACAAAACAGAATTGCTCTTTAATATGATAAAGCCATATAATGGAGATGTTGTTGGGATGGAATTGAAAAAGATTTGCAAAGTGCATTGTAGAATTGCTTTGACAGAATGTTCTGCTGACCATCCCTGGAGAGTAGTCAAATTAACACTGAAAAAAGCTCAGATCTTCATTGAAGATAATGAGCAAAATGGGCTAGCTCAGTTTACAAAATAGGTTGTCATCTTGAACGGGGATGAAAGATGCTTAATGTTTATAGGTTTGGAAGTCAATTGGCATTAGCAATGCCTCCAGAAACCTCTCTGGAATTACTATATAATTTGATATGCATACAGATTTATACACTATGCCTTAAATTGAGCTAATGTACATTTCCCCAAATTCATGCCTTTTTGGGTAAAAGAAGAAGCATGGCAACATTTTGTGTACAAATGCAGATTCAGTTCCTTTATCGGAAATTTACTGGAAGCAACTCAAGATGGAAATCCATGTTTGCTTATTACCAATGTGACCTCAAATTTCTTGACGCCCTCGGAGGTGTCTCCAACCTCAGTGCCCCCAGAACTAGAACTGCTATTTCTTTTCATTATTAGAATAGGAATATAATCCTTAAAATAGGTATGATGGGGTTTAATGAACAATGGAAAAGAATTTCACTTAACCCATATAAGAAACCCAGGAAAAGATAGCTATTTTCATGGATAAAACATGACTCCTTGCATCCTGCATCATCACCCAACTTTATGTGGCTCTTCTCCTCCCTGAAATATAGAGGGGGGGTCCCCTTGTTGTCCAGTTTTCTTACCCTTTGTTCATCATTATTTTGAGATGTTGGCCAACACGCACCCAGTGCTTTGCTCACAATTTAGTTTTAAGTTCAGCATAAATATCTTGATTTGAGGAATATGACTTTAGCCGTTTTTTTTTTGGGTGGTGAGCATAGGAAATAGAGGTTGTGGAATTTTTAAGATCAAGAATAGGAGCAGTATCTAGAAAACGTTGCAGCAGTTTCTGTGAGCAATTGAAACTTTTAATGCTGTCCTCTTGTCCATAACTGTGAATACCCTCTTCATTAAGTAGCCTCCCAATTTCCTTAAGAGAATGTACACAATCATCCAATTCTTAGAGGAAAACTGCTACTTTTTTTGGGGGGGAAAGAAACCAACTTAGAATGAAGATGTTTGACATCTTAACTAGGTTGAGAAATGAGAATGTAGTGAGCTTGGTTTGATGAGTATCTTTTTTCCAGCTTTACTTGGCAGGCAGGAGTATTTTATAAAATGAAATATAGATCAGATGTTACCAACTAGTGCGATCATCTATTATAATTAGCCAATATTCTTCACCCTTTAAACTAACCATGCACTGATTGCCAGATTAAATATATTTTAAAGAACATACTGATTATTGTAAGTAGTTTGACGCCATAATAACCGAAAATCCAATACAGAAACTGCTATTCAATGCATCTTATTTTTGTTTGTTTTTTTGCCCCTGTTCCTGTCTGCCTCTGTCTGTCTCCATCTTTCTGTCTCTCTCTCTCTTTCACTTCTCCAAATGCAATCAATTCCACTTATTATTCTTTCTAGCTTCTGCTGTCAGTAGTTACATAAAAATATACTCATATTATATATTGTTGATGAGAAATTTATTTATTTATTTATTTATTTAGTTATATTTATATACCGCCCTATTCCCTGAGGACTCAGGGCGGTTTACAGGGAATTAAAAATCCAAAATACAAAAATTAAGAACCAAATTAAAAATATTAAATTGACCCTGTAGTCGATTAAAAAGAACCCCAAATTAAAATTTCTCCTCAGTCTGGGCCCGAGAGCTCGAAGAACCAGGTCTTCAGGCCCCGGCGGAATGATCGGAGGTCGGGAGCAGTCCTCAGCTCCACCGGCAGCTGGTTCCAGAGGGCAGGCGCCCCCACTGAGAAGGCCCTATCCCTGGGTGTCACCTGCCGGCAATCTCTTACCGGTGGGACCCTGAGCAGACCCTCCCTGTGGGAGCGCACTGGGCGAAGGGCGTTTGATGACGGCAGCAGGTGTTCCCTCAAATACCCCGGACCCAGGCCATGTAGGACTTTATAGGTGATAACCAGCACCTTGAATTTCACCCGGAGGGCAACCGGAAGCCAATGCAGCTCGCGGAGTAGAGGTGTTACATGGGAGTATCGGGAGACCCCCATTACAACTTGCGCGGCCGCATTCTGCACCAGTTGAAGCCTCCGAGTGGTCTTCAAGGGCAGCCCCATGTAGAGATCGTTACAGTAGTCCAAACGGGAGGTCACAAGCGCATGAGTAACTGTGCGTAGGGCGTCTCGGTCCAGATAGGGACGCAACTGGCGCACCAGGCGAACCTGTGCAAAAGCCCCCCTGGTCACGGCTCCTATGTGATCTTCAAAATTGAGCTGTGAGTCCAGGAGGACGCCCAAGTTGCGAGCCCTATCAACGGGGGGTAACACCTCACCCCCCATCGTTAGAGGTGGAATAACTTGGTTAACCCGAGATGCCGATATGCACAGCCACTCAGTCTTGGCGGGATTGAGACGAAGCCTGTTTCTCCCCATCCAGACCTGAACCGCCTCCAGGCACCGGGACATCACAGAGAGGGCATCGCTGGGTTGGTTCAGGGTGGAAAGAAAAAGTTGGGTATCATCAGCGTACTGGTGATACCCCACAC
This sequence comes from Vipera berus, assembly GCF_964194415.1. NCBI lineage: Eukaryota > Metazoa > Chordata > Lepidosauria > Squamata > Viperidae > Vipera > Vipera berus. The sequence goes on along the minus strand of NC_138204.1, from coordinate 211,003,355 downwards.
CGAAGCCACGAATGATCTCGCCCAGCGGCTTCATATAGATGTTGAACAGGAGAGGCGAGAGAACCGACCCCTGAGGGACTCCACAAATGAGAGACCTCGGGGCGGATCTCTGCCCTCCCGTCAACACCGACTGCGAGCGGCCCTGGAGGTAGGAGGAGAACCACCGTAAAACGGTGCCTCCCACTCCCATGAAATTAACCATGAAAACAATTTTAAACAATTTTAACAGTGTCGGAAAGGATTTGAATCTCTGAGTGAAGTGCCAAAATCTTTTGTTAAGAATATGAGACAGGCAGACAGGTGGTGGTCTTCAAGTCCAACCCCCCCCCACCGCTCAAGGGGGTTGGACCTTTTAACTGGAAGGAAATATTTATTTCTTAAATCATCAATTTCAGAAATCCCACTTCAATTAAAATGATGTGGAAGGTAACACTTTATATGTTACCCCTTTAGCCAACTTTACAACTACAACATTTATATGGAAGAGTGTCCTATACGTTTAATGAATGAGTGAATAAATGTATTCTCCACCAATCATCTTTTCACTTTGAATTGCTTTTTCCCCCCCCAATTCTCCTGACTCTTTTACTCAACCTCATAAAATCTGACTGGCATACAGTAAATCAGCAAAAACAGGAACTAAGTAAGAACTTTCCCCAGATGTGGTAACACTTTATATTGGTGCTCATTTAACAAATAAAATGACAACAATCAGTAAGGAGGGAATTTCTTGGGCTTTATCACATCACACCCATTAAAAAATGTTCCCCCCCAAAACACCTAGAACTGAAGAGCGTGAGACACCAGTTTGGTGTACTGGTCTAGAACTCAGAATGCTTGGCTGGGGAATTCTGGGATTTGAAGTCCATGCATCTTAAATCTGCTGAAGTTGAAAATCTCTGTTTTAGAAAGTTATTTAGAATGAAAGAACAATTAAAGGTCCACCCAAATATAATGAATAATCCAATGAAAACATTAACCTTTAATGTAAATAAAGGTAAATAAATAGAAGACACCCAGCAAAGTATTTATTTATTTATTATATTTTTATCCTGCTTTTATTACTTTATGAGTAAGTCAAGGCATCAAATATATCTAACACTCCTTCCTCCTCCTATTTTCCCCACAACAACAACCTTGTGAGGTAAACTGGGCTGAGAGGAAGTGATTGGACCAAAGTCAACAGCTGGCTTTCATGTCTAAGGCAGGACTAGAACTCACCATCTCCTGGTGATTGGCTAAAGTCACATAGCCAGCTTTCATGCCTAAACCAGGATTACAACTCATAATCTCCCGATTTCTAGGCCAGCACCTTAACCACTGGTTCTCAGATAAATTTCAGATAAAGATATAAATTTTGATCTCCGATGGTGGAAAGAAAATGGAGAGTGACCAATTTCCAGACCAGAGTATTTCAATGTCAGCAGTTTTAAGATGTGTGGACTTCAACTCCCAGAATTGTCATTGTGGGAATGAACTGAGAATTCAGCATTCTCAAAATGCTGGCTGAGGAATTCTGGGAGTTGAAGTCCACACATCTTAAACTTGCTGTAGTTGAGAAACTCGGCTTTGCAAAATTATTTTTGGCATTCCCAACAAACTTGCTTCTGATTATAACTGGAACAAAGAAGATCTTAGCCCTTAAGTCAGAATCATATAACCTTTTCCTCCTTTCCCAAGTAAACCTCCAAAGTTTCAACAATCTCTTGGTTGAATTCAATTCTTTGCACACTGGGCTACCCCCTTGTAGCAAGGAGCAGCTGGCCCTTTAAATCATCAGGCTGCCTGATATGCTCAGGGGAAGTCACCTGATCACTGGGAGCCAATAAGGGGAAAGAAGGGGATTCTGTCAGATTTTTGGCGGGAAACCTTGGAACATCTTTGATGAGAGAGTGAGGGGGCATCTTGGATGAGAGTTACCTCAAACATTGTAGCAAATTGTGTTTTTGTTTTACATATTTAAACTGTGTGTTTTGTGTGTGGAAACATCCTTTTTTTGGTCACCTTTAGTAAAGTGGTTTTTTTTTCCAAGCCTGGCCTTCTGGCACCCACAGAGTTCTTGTGGCAAGCTTCCGACGGACAATTTTTCTTGGGTTCCCTTCTGGATTTAGCCAGACCTTGGTGGGGTGTGGGTGACTTTCCATCCTCCCCTCCAGTTCTTCAGAGGGCTGATGTGGAGGGAGAAACCAGTTTGTAGTGAAGGGGATGACAGTAGCCATTGGACTGAATTTTCCAGTCAATGGTCACCCCAGGCAGAGGTTACCTCAGAACTGAAGGACCTCAGAAGAAGGGCTGGTCAACCTTGAAGGGCCCCTTTCCCTCTTTACTAACATGACACTATTTTCTTGGGTGGGGGAAAAAGACATCTGAAAAAGGGATACATCTGAAAGTGGTTCATCAGGACTACACATTTGAATTGTTGATAAATTTGTTTTACAAAACAAAATTCAAGAGCAAGACCAAGACAGTCTTCACCAGAATGCATATTCTAATAAAGAGCAGCTTTCTGAAAAAAGGGAGTCTGTTTTTTTTTATAATTAAGGACACAGGGTCACCACACTTACATTATTTTCTCTCAGCGTTGGCCTCCTCTCCTCCTTGCTTGGTGTGATGTCATGCGAGAGTCCATGAATGTGGTTGATGGGCGTTCACTCTCGGAGCATTTGTGCAAGGTCTGAATGCAGAAACAACAGAGGAAAACAGTTTCAGAGCATTTCCCAATCTTAACTATAAGAGATCTGTCTCATGTGTCTTTCAGAGTTTGACCCTTGGAAATTCTGCTTTGAGCAGGGCTAATTCTGCGAAAGATTCTGCTTGGGCTGATCTCAAAGGACGATTCCTTGCATATAATTAGGCTTTTGCTATTCAGGGTTGCTATCAGCAAGTTATCTAGAACAGGTATCTTCAGAAGCAGAAGCTTGTCTTGTAAAGCTTTGAACAGATTATTTTGGAAAAGGGCACTTTGTAAAAAGTGAAGTAAAGAAAGTGAATGCTAGGAGGAGATGGAGCAGAAATTCATGCATTACACGGTTTATACAAACTCACTTAACTTGCACTTTCTTGATCAAGAAAAGTGAAGCTGAATTTTCATATCCCTTTTCTTCAATATTGCTGAATGGCTTTTATCCAAACTAGAGGTTAAGAAGCGCCACGAAGGTCAAAATGTCAGTGGAGATTCATGTTGTGATTTGGGGCCAGGCAATCACTCTTATTCAATACTAGGTTTAGGATTATTTTATAACTTAGTTCACATGAGTTCATAAACTGGTCAGAATTCTGTTCTTCGCCTTCTCAGTGTATCTTAAGCCCTAGAACTTATATACATTCACCAGGTCAGAATGTTATTCTTGCCGCTGGGGCAGGATAACATAAAAATACCATTTTTGCATTGTATTTTCCATGGAATTTTGTCTTTCATCTCAGTACTAACCAGGTATAGCCCGAATCTATGATCTGCATGCAAAATTCTCCTCCATTACAAATGCCACATTGGTGACTAGATTGGTATAATCATATAGTTTATTAGACATTGTAAATATGTGGTTTGCATTTTCTTCTGGGGTGCTTTTCTAGCTAGCTATTCCTTCTGCTCTTCTGTTCATATTCTGACCATCTTTGCAGCTAATCCTGCTAATTTATTTATTTATTTATCAAATTTCTATAGCTTCCCATCTCACAAAATATGAATCTGGGTGGTGTAATCAAACCTTAGTTTTCCATGATCACCCAGTATCAATTATTTGCTCCCATAGATGACTATAGAACTGTAAAATATATTTTACATCCTGATACCTATATTATTATGATTATGAAGATAGAAATTGCATATCTCATGAAAAATATCGAAGGGAATAGGTTATTAAAAAACTGTGTCTCATAAAACACAATATGTTTTGGTGGGAATGAGTGAGTGCTGCATAAATGTTGTTTGAATATAGTAATTGTTAGGCATATGGTGTTAGCCTACAATGTTGGGTTGAAAATATATTAACCATAATGCTATGTCTTTAAGTTGTTAATTGGCCAATGGGTGTGTAAGTGTTCTCATGGCCATAAGAGGGAGCTAGTAACGTAGCTTCTCTCTCTCTCTCTCTGAATTCACTGCTCTCTACTATTACTGTTTTTGCTCTGCTGTTGGTTTACTACTGTTGTAAACCTGAACTGTGTATTGACCTCTGGACCGGTAAGAAGACTTTGTAGTTTGGATTACTCCTTGGACTGTTGCTATTGTTTATGACCTGGACTGTTTATTTTTGACTGTGCATTTTTGTTCTTACACCACCTTAAAGTAAACTACTTTTTGTTTTTACAACTCAGTGTACTCTTGTGTGACTCTTGCTGCTCTCAGTACCCTTCCTTGTCTGTGCAACTCTTTGGTAGCACAAGGAGACCTCTGCACAACAAATTCCTTAACAGTAATGTCAAACCAGTAGGAAAAAGAGTACAATGTTGTGGCTGAATCAGAGAGAATAGATAAAGACACAGTTAAAAACAAATGCATGAAGGAAGATTGAAGGTAATGACTATGGCATATGAGCCAACCCACTGGCATCACACGTCTGTTGGTATGAGTCAACAAATGGAGTATAAAATGGGGAGAACACTCTTCATTCTGGCCTTGAAGAGCAAGAGGGAGGAATGCTAAGCTGATCTGACTGTTATTTGGGGTTGGTATGCAGAGATGTTGAGACAAGAGTCCCATTTGTCCAGCCTGCTATAGAGATGTTGAGTCTTGCAGGAGCAACCACTTCTCAATTGCTGGGAAAACACGTTGCTAGTCTGACGCAAAATTGGAGAGAATGAGAGCAGAGAGAAAAGTTGGAAAGTGGAATTAACTGAGGGGATGGAACAGTTGTTAGTTCTAGGTCAGAGAGAGAGATGAAAGGTCAACGGGTGGTTTACCTGGATGAAGAGAACTAAAAACTAAGAGAGACAAGATCTCTACCCAAGGCTGAAAAGGAAAAGGAGGGACCTACTACAAGTAGGAGCTTCATGCAAGACCCAACAAGGGACAAATCAGATCAACTTTTGATGGTGATCTTGGTCTCTGCAGAAAGATTGGGAAGAAGACCGTGAGAGAGGTTTTCCAGCAGCAGAGAAGCAATAGATGTTTGAAATATTGCTCAGCAAATTACTTATACCAATGATACTCCAATCATATGAAGTCTCACATAGTCCAGAAACATTGCAAAATTGTGATAATTTATATCATTCATTATAACAACTCATCAGAGTCATATTAGAAGAACGGGATGGAATGGAATGGAATAGAATAATATTACAGTGTGTGTGAGTTCGGCAGTTGTATTAATTTGTTTTTCCAAATAAATAGATAAATTTGGTGAGTTCATCACAATCCCACAACTGCATTTTTAAAATATATTTGACAGAGCTAAAACAGAGTTTATACTCACTATTTGGATTCTTGGATTTTTCTTGGTATGAATTCCTTATGATGGAAAATAGAAAAGTTCTAGAAAGGAAAATAAACTATTGCTCAGCAAAGGGCTTTTTCCAGTGACATTCCAATCATATGAATGTCTCAGATAGTCCAGAAACATTGCAAAATTGTGATAAACCATTTATATCATTTTTATAATAACTCATCAGCTGAATTATTTACTAAAAGTACACAGGCAGAATATTGTTACAAAATATATTACAACAAATAATAACCTCAGTAATACGTAGATAATTTAAATATGCATTAATTATTGAATATCACTTAATGGCAAGAAGCAGAACAATATATAAAAATGAAGACAAACATGACACTAATATTGATGTATCATGTGATATCATACCATATTAATTATCCCTTCCCTTCCCTTCCCTTCCCTTCCCTTCCCTTCCCTTCCCTTCCCTTCCCTTCCCTTCCCTTCCCTTCCCTTCCCTTCCCTTCTCTTCTCTTCTCTTCTCTTCTCTTCTCTTCTCTTCTCTTCTCTTCTCTTCTCAAAACTACCTGGAATAAACACATATTTAAACATACTATATACAACATATGTATAGACTTACAGCCTTACATATAAGTTACATATAAATATTAATCACTGTCCATCTTGAATACATAACGGAAGGAGGATGCTTTAGAAATCACAAGGTATGGAACAAAACTGTGTCTTAATCTGGATGTTCTGCTTGGGATACCACGAAACCCCCTCCTCCCAGAAGGTAACAAGGAAAACAGGTCGTGAAGAGGATGTGTAGTGTTCCAGGCAATCTTGTGGACTCTGCTCAAGCAACATTTATATGCTGTGTCCTGGATGGAAGGGAGGGAACTGCCAATGATCTTTTCAGCCATCCTCACCACCCTCTGCCCCGCCTTGCTGTCTGAAGCAGTGGTGCTTCTAAACCAGACTGTGATGCTGTATGACGGGATGCTCTCGATCAATCATCCCTCTGTAGAAAGTGGTCAGGACAGGGGAAGGAAGATGAACTTTTCTCAGGTGATGCAGAAAATGCAGGCACTGCTGTGCCTGCTTCACCACTTTCTCACTATTCAGCGACCAAGCCAGCCTACTCATTAGCTCCACACCCAGGAATTTGATGCTGGTAACCATCTTCACAGGTGAATCATTAATGCACGTGTGGATGTGCCTTCTTTAAAAGGTATTTCCCACTGAGATTTGTTATGAATGAATGAATGAATGAATGAATGAATGAATGAATGAATGACTGAATGACTGTTATTTTTCCCCACCTTTATTACTTTTTATAAATAATTCAAGGCAGCAAACATACATAATACTCTTTCTTCCTCCTATTTCCCCCATAACAACAATCTTGTGAGGTCAGTTGGGCTGATAGAGAAGAGAGTGACTAGCCCGAAGTCATTCAACCAGCTTTCATACTGGTTTCTAGGCTGGTGCTTTAACCACTAGATCAAACTGGCTTAGTCAATTAAACATTGCTATGATCAAAAGTGTGTGTGTGTGTGGCAATACTATTGCTTCCAGATGTGCATTATTGTCACTGCTACAAATCCTGAAATCCAGAATGATTATTCCAGAATCATTTGGTTCTGGAATAATCTGATGAGAAAAGGTACATAAATTGGTCTCAACACATGTGTTTGCTGCTACATCTGATATCCTATGTAGGAATAGTGCTATTGAACTCTTTGCCAGATTCAATTGAAGGATATGAGAGAAGACAGTGACAGAATCCATGAGATCATCATCTACAACTGTTTAGATAACTGATATCTCAAGATACTGCAGTAGTGAATGTTAGAAAACATTTTTCCACTATGAAAGTTTCCTTTCAGGTGAACTTAGGAAAAAGGTAGCACCAATTTGGTGCTTTTGATCTTCAAAGGAAACTTTAGGTTGACCCTACTGGTTAACACAGACATGTCAAACACAAGGCCCGGGGGCCGGATGCGGCCCGCAAAGTGGTTTCATGTGGCCCACGAAGCCATCCTGGAAACAGTGAGGGAACGGCCCCCACTGCCTTGGCCCTAGCCCAGAGACCCTCCTTCTGCCAGAGACCCTCAGATCTGTCCCACTCCTGCCCAGGCCCCCATAGGCACCCTTGATGCGAACGATGTAGAGCTGGCCACGCCCACCCAGTAGACCATACACACTCTAGCCACGCCCACCCAGTAGGCCACGCCCACCCAGGCCATATCCACCCGGCCCCTTGAGGGCAACCGCAATGCTGATGCGGCCCTCAATGAAATTGAGTTTAACACCCCTGGGTTAACAGATAAGTCATTTTGTAAAGAAAGTGTCCTGGAAATGCCTTTCCTCATTCATGAACAATTAATGTTACAAAACTGGGGGAAGTTTGAGTTGGTGCAATTATTTCGCCTAGTTCAGTTTGTCCTTTTAGCCTTGCTCATTCCAGCATCCTCAAAATGATGATGCAACAAGAAAATACCGTTTGAAAGCAGAGGGAATGAATCCAACTACTACCTAGTATTTAATTGTAGTGGCAAGCCATAAGCTTTTATTAATTAAAGAAGAAGGAAAAAAGCAGAAGCAGATAAACTGAAGCATCAGTCATTCAATATATGCAGGTGATGTCTCTTGGTTATCTAATAAAAGCACTCATTATGAAAACAAAAAGTTAAAGGGAAACATTACATTAATGCTAAATATTAAAAAAGACAAAGGGAAAGATAACCTGCATTCTGAATGAACTTTGATCATGAAGAGATGAAGGTGGTGAATTTCTTTTTCTTGACCTCAAGGAATTGATGAGGAGTGGGCTGGAAAAGTAAATAGAAATTAATTCTAGGGATGAAGACAATGACCTTATCCTTATGGAGAATAAGGATATTTCTATTACACTAATGAACAGAATAAGGGACACGGTGGCTCAGTGGGTTAGGACGCTGAGCTTGTTGATCAGAAGGTCGGCAGTTTGGCGGGTCGAATCCCGAGTGCCGCGTAGCAGAGTGAGCGCCTGTTACTCGTCCCAGCTTCTGCCAACCTAGCAGTTCGAAAGCACGTAAAAATGCAAGTAGAAAAATAGGGACCACTCCGGTGGGAAGGTAACAGCGTTCCGTGCGCCTTTGGCGTCTAGTCATGCCGGCCACATGACCACGGAGACGTCCTCGGACAAGCGCTGGCTCTTCGGCTTTGAAACAGAGATGAGCACCGGCCCCTAGAGTCGGAAACGACTAGCACACATGTGCGGGGGAACCTTTACCTTTACCTAATGAACAGAATAGTTAAAGCACAATGGTCTTTCCAATGATTATGTATAGTTGTGAATATCAGGCACTGAGAAGGTTTGACTGAAAAAAGATGCCTCTGAGTGATGAATCTGGAGATGGCCTCTGAGAATAACGATCCACAAGAATCAATTAATATTGGACTAGTATGACATATTGTTCTCTTAAGGTGATGGTAGCAAGAGAAACTCACATATTTTTAATGTGTGGTACAAGCAGATGATAGTCAAGAAAAAAAAATCACATTTGGCAAAGTTGAGAGAAATAGGACAACTGATTAAAAATAGTTATTAATTTATTTCCGTCTGCCCAACTATAGCAGAAATTGTCAACATAGGTAAAAAAATACCTCTAAGCACCTCTCATGATGCTATCCATTCATTTCTTTCAAGTTTATTCCATTAAATGAATTTAAGAAGAATAGTGGCAAGTAAAAGCATTTACTGCTAGCATGATATTTATTGTTGAATAGAATAGAATAGAATAGAATAGAATAGAATAGAATAGAATAGAATAGAATAGAATAGAATAGAATAGAATAGAGCAGAGCAGAGCAGAGCAGAGCAGAGCAGAGCAGAACAGAACAGAACAGAACAGAACAGAACAGAATAGAATAGAATAGAATAGAATAGAATAGAATAGAATAGAATAGAATAGAATAATAACTCTCTTGTCACTTTGAATGTACATTAATTGGCATAAATTAAAATGAAATTTCATTGCGTACAGCTCTCAGAGGGTCACCACCTCTGACATACACTACCTAAATATGACAAAAATATAAATAAATAAAAGCATTTACTGCTAGCATGATATTTATTGTTGAATAGAATAGAATAGAATAGAATAGAATAGAATAGAATAGAATAGAATAGAATAGAATAGAATAGAATAGAATAGAATAGAATAGAATAGAGCAGAGCAGAGCAGAGCAGAGCAGAGCAGAGCAGAGCAGAACAGAACAGAATAGAATAGAATAGAATAGAATAGAATAGAATAGAATAATAACTCTCTTGTCACTTTGAATGTACATTAATCGGCATAAATTAAAATGAAATTTCATTGCGTACAGCTCTCAGAGGGTCACCACCTCTGACATACACTACCTAAATATGACAAAAATATAAATAAATAAATAAATACAGAATTATGCATATACCCACATATTATATGACACAGAGAAACAACAGTCTAGTTTGGGTTATGTATACATGCGTATGGTGAAAAACATGAATCTTGTGAGTTTACCAGACAAATGGCACAGGGAACAAAGCTATTATTGCTGTTCAGTTGCTAAGTCTCATCCACTCTTCATGACCCATGGACCATAGCATAGCAGATCATCCATTGTCTCCTGGAGTTTGCCCAAATTCATGTTCATTGCATTGATGACATTATCTAATCATCTCATCCTCTTCTCCTTTTAGCATGATATTTACTTGGGGCAATATCTTTGGACTCCACAGAAGTCCACTAGGAGCATCTGTGCAGGCAAAACTGTTTCTCCTTCCAGGAAATAAATGTTTTATATTTCAACAAGACCATGATAGCTGCCCTGCTGAGCATAGACAGGTTTCCCATGTCAGCTAGTTTGTGTAAGTATCTAACTCCATTCATCAGAAAATACAAATGTGTGGGCACATTGCACACATTAAAAATAAAATTCTTTTTTTTTTATTAAAGAGTTTTACAATATTTTACAATATATCCCCAAATCCCTCCCACCCCAACCCCCCCACTTCCCCCCCCCACTTCCCAGAGCTAAATACAGGATTATAGTTACAACAATCATATTCTAAATAAAAATTTACACAATATACAATCAACCAAATTCGTACTGCGCTTTAACTCTCTCTTAGCATAACTACTAACAATAACAATATCCCACTAAATTCTACTCATAAGCTAAATGGAACTTTTTGGTCCCATATTTGTTTTCAATATAATTTATCCATCTCCTCCAAACTGAAATATATCTCTCCTGTGAGTGATCCTTTAAATAAGCAGAAATCTTGGACATTTCTGCAAGATTAGAAACTTTAAACACCCATTCTTCTACCGTGGGCAGATTGTCCTTCTTCCAATATTGTCCCACCAGTAACCGTGCTGCCGTTATCATATTCAACATCAGATTAGTCTCTTTGACATCACAATTTACAACGATACCCAGTAAGAACAATTGCGGGGAAAACTTTATCTTCCTCTTAAAAATCTTTTGAATGTTCCACCAAATTTTAATCCAGAAGGCTTTTATGTTTCTACAAGTCCACCACATGTGGAAATAGGTAGCTTCTAAGCTACCACACCTCCAACACTTAGACTGCAGATTAGGATACATGTTGGACAACTTCTTGGGATCCAGATGCCATCTATAAAACATTTTGTAAAAATTTTCTCTTAAATTTTGAGCCTGGGTAAATTTAACATTTCTGACCCAAATTATCTCCCAGGTGTCCAACGAAATTGGTTCCTGAAAATAAAATTCTGTTGCCTGCTCTCAAAAGTGTACACATACATAATACACATGTAACCATGCTATATACAACATATGTACATACCTACAACCTTACATATAAATATATATAAATATTAATCACTATCCATTTTCATCATGCAGGATCCAATCCAATTTTCATCATGTCTTCTGACTACTAGTTGTTGTTCATGGATGTGCTCTGGTAATCTTTGTCTGTTTGTTCAATATAGTTGCTGTTACAGTCCTGTTGAAAGAAAAATCTTTATCAGAGTCCAGTCCAAGCTGGGAATAAACAAAATGGAGACTGCTTTAGGAAAGAAGTTTGTAGTTTATTGAATAGCAGAACCATAAGACATGTGGCTGTGGAGCAGCTGACCAACTGTTGTTGGGAGTGTTGGATTTTTATACCTTCTTGGGCTTTTGTGTTTGAAGTTGTTCCTGTGGCATGAACTTTGACCTGAGGTTCAGTGTACCCTTTTAGTATTCTGATGGTGGTGAGTTAATCCTATTATGTCCTGAAGTTCATATCCTGCTTCCCTGCAGCTGTGGCTGATGACTGTATGTCCTCTGTTGATTTTTTGGGTGAGAGGTTGTTGGTTCTATGGATCTTTGTCTTTTTAATCCCATCAGCTTCAAATTTTCTGGCTACAGTCTTTCTGAAAGGATTATCAAATCTTCATTTCTAAAAGCTGGCCTACTTGGTTTCTGCTTGGGGGAGGGAGACTTGGAGCTTTCTAAGATTTTTGTATTATTCCTTTGGGGAAATATAACATTCTGCCCTTTTTTAATATCCCCCCCAAAAAAATATTTCCTTCTTTAGGAGAGTGGGTGGGTGCTGACTTCCAACAGTCCTTTCACTTTATGTTGTAGATGACAGATGCTTTCTTCTGAGGCTGCTGGGTCTTTCGATTTGCTTAGGATGTTTTGGAGGGGTTTAGTTGCCTTGTGTGTTACAAACATAACTGCAGCACATGGGGGGGTGTATTGTGAAAGCTGGTTCTAGTGGTGGCAAGTTCTTTGAATGAGAGGGTTCTTCCACTGTCTTTTAAAGAGGATTTCTTTTTCATAGATCCTCAAAAAGCTATTGCTGGACCCCACTATACTGGACAATGTTTATCCTGTAGGAAACCTTCCCTTTTTTAATTGAAGTTGATTGAGAAGGAGATTGCACAACAATATCAGAGGGCCCTAGATAAAGCAGATTGTCTAGATCCATTTCTATCAGGATTCAGTCCTGTGTATGGGATGGAAACGGTATTGGTCCTACTTTGGAATGATCTTTGCCATGAGTGGGATGGTGGTTGTCCATCCATCCTTGTCCTACCTGGCCTCTTGGAAACTTCAGTACCATCAACCCTGATATCCTTATGGATCAAGTCATAGGACTGGTCTTATGCTAGTTTGCCTCCCTTTCTAGGACTCAATTCCAGTTCATGGTGATTTGAGGGGAAGAGATATTGCCCTCATCCCATGCTGTGTGGGGTGCTGTAGGGGGTCAGTCTCTCTCTTAGCTCCTATTTAACATCTATATAAGGTGACTGGGTAAGCTCATCCATTGCTATGGGTTGAGATATCATGAGTATGCTGATTATACCCAATTATAGATCTCTGCTTCTGGCAAAGTAAGTAATGGTGTGTATGTCTAAACTCAGTGCTTGTAGACTGTGAAAATGTGGATGAAGTCCTACATGGCATGCAGCCAGGTTACTTGAGGGACCACTTCTTCCCAATTACTTCTGCCCACCCAGTATGCCATCCAGTCACTTGATGGTGAGATGAACAGCAATATAAATATGATGAATAAATACATAAATAATAGAAAACAAATGATTTCTTTACTAAGGCAAGCCGTTTATTGAAATGCATTGCTAGTTAGTAGGTTTACGCTTGCAATGTTATTTCTAATGTGCAGAAGGAAACATTTCACTGCTACTAGAAAATCCTATACAGAATACTGAAGCTGCTTTTCTCTTCGGCAACTTCTTCATGACACAAATGCTCAACAAAGAATATTCATCAAGTGTCCATGGTCCTTCAGTTCTTGATTTCCTGTCTAAAAGGACCATCAATGAAAGATGGGGGAAAACCAGGAAAATTGAGTTTCTCCACACACATATCTTTTTATTATGTATCAGAAGCATCCATGCATACAAAAATTGATGGCCTTTAATCATCTAGCCCAGGGGTAGGCAACCTCGCCTCTTTTATGACTCGTGGACTTCAGCTCCCAGAATTCCTGAGACAACATGGCTAGCTCAGGAATTCTGGGAGTTGAAGTCCACGAGTCATAAAAAAGCTGAGGTTGCCTACCCCTGATTAGCCCAATCCACTGTTTGAACACCCTCCAGTATATCTATCTTTAGTATATCATTTTCAGTATAGTCACAATGGAGCTCATCATGCATAGAATCCAAATGAAACCTTATTTGAGAAGGCAGAATAAAACATAATCATTTGTCCCCCCCTATATATCCTCTTATAAGAATCTTGTGGTCTTAAAAGGTTAATGCCACCAAACATTTTATGTGTTATGCTTATTTTAACTTCTGGAACACATCACAACTTCTCCATTAATTCTTCTCTTATCATGCTTGAGAGAAAATAATTTCTGGCATAAGCAAATTCTTAAAAATTGTCTTTGTACCGTATTCTAACAGTAGAGATCCCTATGTGACCTAAACATCTCCAGATTTTGGATTTCATTTTCCACTTTTCATTGACTTGTTAGGTGAAGGCTGGAATTAAGGATCCTCTATGGTCCAAGAGATTAGAAGTTCTCTAGATATGCTGGATTTACTGTTTCTAAAGCATTGAATCTCGCTTATGCATCTAATTTGGCCGTGACTGAGGTTTCAAGTTCCTCTCCACGGCTTTCCTCTTCCTTAAAAACTCTCTCAAATATCACTCTGATTACCATTCTAGATGGTCTTTGTTTGCCTCTTCCTACCAGAAAATAGATGAGTGGGTTAACGGTGCTATTTAAGGAAGAACAAATATAGGCATATTCATAGACATAAGGATTATCAAACTGGGGATAATAGAGTGAGAGATACTGAATAGCATTCATCGGAAAAGCAAAAAAGAGAAAAAAGAGAAGAGTGATCAAGATGGTGACCCAAAGTTTTCCTTGCTTATGATGAGAAGGTAGTAGACAGGTTTTCAATGAAAGGGCTACTGTAGACAGAGTCATCAAAGGAGTGAGCAGTAGGGCATTCAGGAGAAATTGGTAGAACCTTAGCATGTAAAATCCAGTCGTTAACAAGAGAATGACATGTAGAGAAGAATATAGGAAGTTGAACACCCATATTATGTTACATACAATGGTGGACATTTTCCGGGAACGGTGCATTTTATACCAAAGTGGGAAAAAAACTGCAGTGCACCTGTCAATGCTCATAGCAGTCAAGATGCATAAACCAGTACTGTACATGAACAAGAAAAGACCCCGAAATAATGTCTTTAGTGGATCACCATATTCTATATGACTAGCTTTGGCTATAAGCCAATATATATCAATAGCACTCAGACCTATGAGCACACCAAAGTCAGCAATGGAGAGATTCAGGAAGTAAACTGAGAAATTATTCCTCTTAATGTGGAACCCAAGAAGCCAGATGGTGCCTCCGTTTCCCACAAGTCCCCAAAGGCAGATAACTAGAGTTATGGTGATCATCAAAAACACTCCTAGAGGAATTGTGCCTTGATCTTCTGGAAGACTGGTCCTATTGTGGAAGCTCTCCGTTGCATTGTGTGATATGTTATATTCCATTCTAGCATTCAGCAAGGACAGCACTAAAATTCAGCACGATGGACAGTTATTAATTTGGTGTTCTGATGTATATAGCGACTCCTGCTGGAAGAAAAGATATAGGATATCATTCTTTTTTTTCCCCTGACATGGAGCTAAAGAATTATTTCAGCCTGGCCTCACATGGATTAATGAATAACTAAAACAAAATAAATTAGAAATGGAAAAAAAAAATCAATGCATTCATGCTTGATGCCGCTTTAATCTGTATTCATCCACAAGTCTTGTTTCTACACGAGTCCTTTTTGTAATGTTACAAAAGGCAGATTGAGTGGAAGAGTTGAAATAAAGCCTGAACTGAAAATGAAGGTGAGAAACAGCCATTGACTTCAATCACTATATTAGGTACCAGAGAAATACTTGTACTTCTTAAATCTCCAAACTTCCTTTCTACCATAAAAGTTCAGAGAGCAGTATCATGCAATGATTGGGCATAGATTTATTCTAAATATTGCTTTCTGTTGTTTTCATCCAATTTTGCACATTGTACAAAATTAACCGGCAGCTTTACTAATATAAAATTAGCATTTCATATGTATTTGTTGCATTTGCTCTCAACACACCAAGAAATGTTTCTCCTTCAGCTGAGCTATCTATCTAGACTATTTTTAAATCACCACCCTGTGTATGTGTTTCCTAACAATTGAATGCTATAATCTGGATGAGGATTGTAGGTGAAAATCTCCATGCTTCATACCCAAACTTTTTATGTACTCCAAAAACCATTCCTTTCCTCTTAAAACAAGGAAACAATTGTACTAGGTACTAGGCCTTTGAACTATGGTGCTGGAGAAGACTCCTGCGAGTCCCTTGGACTGCAAGGCGATCAAACCAGTCAGTCCTAGAGGAGATCAATCCTGACTGCTCTTTAGAAGGCCAGATCCTGAAGCTAAAACTCAAATACTTTGGCCACCTAATGAGAAGGAAGGACTCACTGGAGAAGAGCCTAATGCTGGGAAAGATCGAGGGCAATAGAAGAAGGGGACGACAGAGAATGAGGTGGCTGGATGGAGTCACTGAAGCAGTAGGCGTGAGCTTAAATGGACTCCAGAAGATGGTAGAAGACAGGAAGGCCTGGAGGAATGTTGTCCATAGGGTCGCGATGAGTCGGACACGACTTCGCAGCTAACAACAACAATCTTATGTCATATCAAGCAGAGATCTCCCATTAAACCACCTGCATTGGAGCCCTACACTGAAGCACAGAAACATTCAATTCCCTCGGCTAAGTGGAATCTTATTTCTGACCTCAGCGTGAGTAGATAATCAAAGCAGGCACATCTTTCTCTTATTAGTAGACGCTACCGGTCTACTATAGAGAGCATCCTAGAGCATCCTCTCGTATGGTATTGTAGTCTGGTATGCTGGTCTGACAGCCGCGGATAGGAAAGTATTACAGAGGGTAGTGAGCACAGCACAAGACATTGTGGGCTGTTCCCTGACACCACTGGATGACATCGCCAGGGCTCTTTGCCTTGGAAGAGTGAGGAAAATTCTCAGGGACGACTCACACCCTGGACGGTATCTCTTTACTCTCCTACCATCGGGTAGGAGATATAGGAGTATAGCCAGCTGCACCAACAGGCTGAAAAAATGCTTTTATCCGTGGGCTGTTAGGCTTTTGAACGAGAAATAACTTGTGTGAATTTTATGCAGAATTGACTTGGGAGGCTGGTGTGTGGTGTAGTTGGTTCACATGGTGTAGTAAGATGGAGGGTTTGTTGTCACTTTGTGTTGGGGGGTGGGAGCACAAAGGGAGGCTCAGCTAATCTCAATGAATACATAGTTGTACTTTGACAATAAAGATTTATTTATTTATTTATTTATCTATTTATCTATTTATTTATTTATTTATTTATTTATTTATTTATTTATTTATTTATTTATTTATTTATTTATTTATTTATTTATTTATTTATTTATTTATTTATATTAGAAGTGACAAGGTTGTGCAACTTAATATCCTCTTTTCACAATCTAGGCCACCCCTGAATTCTTGGAGCTTTATAGGGTCAACCAAGATACTGCTGGTATTTTTTTAATGGGATAACAGGGTGAATTTCTGGAGACAGAGGAAGTCACAGTAAGAAAGAAGTGATTGGTTTAAGAATGGCCAGCATATATTTTTCTATAGGCTAACAGGAAATATCATTACATATTTTAACAATTGTGCTTTGTGGATCAGAATTATATTATGGTATAATTTTGCAGTAAGAAATACAAGAAAAATACATTTATTTAAGAATCCAATGTAGTGCTTTATAAATTAGAAGCTGAAGGGATCTGACTTATTATAGATTATGTGAAGGTAGAAACGAATGGATCAAATTCTCCAGGTCATTTATTGGGCTAGTTTATTCACCGTTTCATTTATTTATAAGCTACATTTTACAATCATGTTCTTCCCCAAGTTTGCAAGAAGAAAAGTGGTAAGATTTTTTTTTTTTAAAAAAAATCCCGGACATAGTAGATTTGTACAGATAGTCCTCAACTTACAACAGTTCATTTAGTGACTGAAGTTACAACAGCATTGAAAAAGGTGACATGACCATTTTTCACACTTACAAGCATTGTGGCATCCCTCTGGTCATGTGATCAAAATTCAGATGCTTGGCAATGGGCTCATATTTATGATGGTTGCAGTGTCTGGAGTAATGAGACCCCTTTTGCAACACTTAACAACTGTGTTACTAACTTAACAACTGCAGTGGTTCACTTAACAACTGTGGCAAGAGAGGTCCTAAAACAGGGCAAAAGTAACTTAAAAAATATTTCACTTAGCAACAGAAATCTTTGGCTCAATTTTAGCTGTAAGTCGAAGAATACCTGTATTTATAATCAAATAATCTATCCTTAGTGACCAGCCAGTTGTAAAATAGAAATTGAAACATAATTCACATCAGAAAGTTCAAATCAGTGAAACCGGAATAAACAGTAAATTATGAAACACTTAAAATCCAAGCAGAGCAAAATAAATATTCAACTACTGCCAATGGTAGATGTACTGCAAATTCTAATGTAATGATTGAGAACTCTTTCTAGAAATGATTATATCAAGGGGGTGGGGGAGAAATAAGAAAGTCTTGAACATACCAGAATTATTGCCAAACCCACCAGTAGCAGGAGTGAATCAGGAGATTATTGAGCATATATACTGTACACCTGCAGATAAGATGAGAATTTCAGTTGCAAAAATATATCTCAAAAGTCAGATTCAGCTTAACCGTGAATAGGTTTGTCCACCAATATCTACAGTAATATCTTTTAAAAGTACTCAAATAGCCCATATATACTCATAGATAAGACCATAAGTGAATAAACAGACCCTTAAATGTATAACCCAAACACCATAAAAATTCAGATCAGCTTATCCACGGGGGACTTGTATTTCATGGTTTTTTTTAGTTGAAAATTGGAAGGTCATCAGATGGGTTTATACAGGAAAATATACGGTAAGCAATACAGGTTCCAAACTCTGATATCAAAGAAGAAATAAGATTTATGACAACTATAATGATTCCACCCAGTTTCTCTGATCCTGGCTTAACATACCTGATCATACATACATTAGCATACTTACTGTAGCCATGGGACTCTCTTGGAAACTGTTTAGTGTGTGAACTCTGCAACCCTGCTCCAAAGTTGTCCTTTCTTGCACTGATAAATAATAAATAATAATAATAATAATAATAATAATAATAATAATAATAATAATAATAATAATAATAATAATAATAATAATAATAAACACGGAGGGCAATACAGCTGAATTAGTATATTGCAAAGGAATATGCTTGTGGCTGCATAGAATACTCCCAGAATATTGTTTTCCTAGAAAAATCAAGGAATTAAAAGTTTTTTAAAAATAGTCCCTTTCTTTCTTCATTGTGTTTCAACCACTCCTTTCCCATGCTAAAGTGCGATCCATCTCTGTCAGAAGCCATCCTACCACACAAGAGAAAGCAAAGCTATCCCTTAGAGATATAGGTAAAAGGTAAAGGTTCCCCCCCACATGCGTGCTAGTCGTTTCCGACTCTAGGGGCCGGTGCTCATCTCCGTTTCAAAGCCGAAGAGCCAGCGCTTGTCCGAGGACGTCTCCGTGGTCATGTGGCCAGCATGACTAGACGCCAAGGGCGCACGGAACGCTGTTACCTTCCCACCGGAGTGGTCCCTATTTTTCTACTTACATTTTTACGTGCTTTCGAACTGCTAGGTTGGCAGAAGCTGGGACGAGTAACAGGCGCTCACTCTGTTACGCGGCACTCGGGATTCGACCTGCCAAACTGCCGACCTTCCGATCGACAAGCTCAGCGTCCTAACCCACTGAGCCACCGCGTCCCTTTTTAGAGATATACAGTAGATCAAACAAGCAAAGACAAATGCTATCCTAAAGCAACTCCAAGAACATTTTACAGAAAGAAAATGATATTAAATGCTCTAGCTGATGTTATTATCCCTGCTTGGAAATGAATATTTGCTTCTCACCTTGATTCTAGCAGCCAATCCTTGAATGTCTCACCTACTTCCAGCTGTATTTGTTGGTTGGCCAGTGGATATTGGACTTAATGCCTTCTTTCTCTGGAATTATTATAAACTATTATTCCCCTATTGTACAGCCCACATGCTTTGGCAGAAAGTACAAAAGAGACGCTTTTATACATTTTCAGAAAGGGTGGGGTACAGTACCTTAATGGAATAAAGAAATCCATTATTTCTTGCTGAGAATTAAGCCCAGACTGCTGATTTTTTTTTCTTTTCTTTTATGGATGTTTCAAAAATTTCAAATGATGATAAAATGGTTTCCCATAACTTTGAAAGAGAAATGCCTTAGGCAGATATTTCTAAAGTAAGTCCAATGTCATTTGTACTTTGAAAACTGAATCAATCTACAGTATCTAAAGGTAAAGTCATGTCTGACTTTAGAGGGTGGTGCTCATCTCCGTTTCTTAACCAAGGAAGCCAGCATGGTCCACAAACATTTCTGTGGTCATGTGGCCAGCACAACTTAATGCCAAGCGCATGGAACCTTCCACCAAAGTGGTACCCATTTATCTACTCGCATTTGCAAGGTTTCAAACTGCTAGGTGGGCAGGAGCTGGAAGAAATTATGGGAGCTCACCCCATCACACAGTGCTCAGGTCTCATGCTTGGCCTGTCTGCTTTCCACCTGACAGGATATGAATCTTTAACCACTGAGCCATTGCACACTGTTCATTATATCTATATAGCAATAGCAATAGCAATAGCACTTAGACGTATATATAGCTTCATAGTGCTTTACACCCCTCTCTAAGCAGTTTACAGAGTTAGCATACTGACTCCAACAATCTGGGTCCTCATTTTACTGACCTCGGAAGGATGGAAGGCTGAGTCAGCCTTGAGCTGATCAGGATTGAACTTCTGGCAGGTTGCAGAATGAGTGTGCAATTCTATAATTCTACTGCATCACCATGGCTCTTATATACTTGGACTACTGCATCCAGTGTTGGTCAACATGATGCAAAAATATGTTGAGACTCTAGAAAGAGTGCAGAGAAGAGCAACAAAGATGATCAGGGGACTGGAGGCTAAAACATATAAAAATGATTGCTGGAATTGAGTATGTCTATGTTCTGTACCAGCCTGCTACCGGCCCTGCAGCAAAAGCAGGGACAACCCCTTTACAAACAGCAAGAGGCTGGAATAAAGCCTGCCAAATTTATTAAGATAAAACAGAGCAAAACAAGACACCAACCATGGAATAGGAGCTATGAAACAGGAACTATCCAAGCGGTTGCCTTCAGCAAACCAGTCCTCCCACACATTCCCCTTAAATACAGTTCAGGGCGTGGCCTCTCTCTGCCTCCTTCCGAGGTGCCCCATTGCCTTCCTCTGTTTACTCCTGATTGACTGCCTCCTGCGTCGGGCGTCCTTGAACAGGGCCAGCTGTGGGTCATCTTCATCCACGCTGTCAGGCTCACACAGCTGGGTCTCCATCGTGACCAGGTGGGAGGGGCCTGGCTGAGGGCTCTGCGGAGCCTCAAAGCCATCATCAGCAAGCTCTTCAACACCCCCTCCTCCTCCTCTGAGTCGTCCGACCCAACTGCCGAACCCACAGGCTGACCCTGAATCACAACAGTCGAGTTTAATGAAGAGAAGGACAAGGGGTGACAGGATAGCAGTTATTCTAGTATCTCAGGGGCTGCCACAAAGAAGAGGGAGTCAAGCTATTCTCCAAAGCACCTGAAGGCAGGACAAGAAGCAACAGATGGAAACCAATCAAGGAGAGAAGCAACCTAGAACTAAGGAGAAACTTCCTGACAGTTAGAACAATTAACCAGTGGAACAACCTGCCTCCAGAAGTGGTGAATGCTCCAACACTGGAAGTTTTTAACAAGAGACTGAAATGGTAATAGGGTTTGCCTTAGCAGGGGCATTGGACTAGAAGACCTTCAAAGTCTCTTCCAACTCCTATCCTATCCTATCCTATCCTATCCTATCCTATCCTATCCTATCCTATCCTATCCTATCCTATCCTATCCTATCCTATCCTATCCTATCCTATTCTTTCTATTCTATTAACTCTCATTCTCATAACCTTTAACTGGATGAAATGATGCATTGTAGGCCAACAATTTTTGAACCTAGGTATTTCAAATGGGCTAACTTAACATTCCAAAATCTGGATTATATAACTCCCATGGAATTGAAATTTGGCAATTTTTGTAGACATTTTAAAACAACAAAATTATCATAAAATAGTTCATGATATAATACAAAATGTCAGTAACCTTTTCATGCGATATATATATATATATATATATATATATATATATATATATATATATATATATATATATATATATATATATATATGTACTGCTCAAAAAAATAAAGGGAACACAAGATAAGACATCCTACTATTAAATACAGTACATTGTGTCATTTAAGTGTTCCCTTTATTTTTTTGAGCAGTATATATAGTATTTTCACTATAGGGTATTTTCAAGGTAGATACATCTATGATTCAAGGTACATACAACATTTCCAGGGAAGGCAAGACTTTATTTAAAATTAAATATTTTTTCTTGTATACTAACCTTATAATTGAAAATTATTTTTTAAAAAAATATTGAAAAAGATGCCTAGTAAGGAAATATCTCTGAAACAATGATCTAATGGGACCTAGGCTTTCTAGTATTCTACTACAACTCAAGTTCCCATAATCTTTAACTGTGTGAAACTGCATCATAGAACAATTTTTTTCCAGCGAAGTATTGCCAATGGGCTATGTTACAGAATGCATCCAAAATTTGGAATCTATAACTCCCATTTGGGTTTCAATTGAAATTTGGCATTTTTTTTAAAAAAAAAACTATGAATAAAACTTATAAAGCATTTTATGACGTAATGGAAAATATCATACACGCTACTGATGTTTGACTGTTCAACAAGGAATATTTTTTTTTCTTTTCCTTTCCTTTTGTTTTTGAATATTTGGAAAAGATGGAAACTTCCATCACCTTCCAATATTTTTTTTTTGTATTTTAACATGTGTTATATTGAGGTTTATTATAACATCAAATATAATGAAAATAAAGATTAAGAAAAAAGAGGGAATTTTTTCTTAATCTTTTTAAAAGATTATTTTAAAGAAAGGAGAAATCAAGTGTTGACTTTCACCTCTTTCCAGCACAATAAAATAATAATAGAGTTAAAACCTCAACCTTTTACGTTACCTATAATTATTAAAAGCCAGTTCTATAACTACACAATAATTAAATCTTCAAACTAAATTCTTAATTTTATTTTTTCTCTATTTATAGCATGAAAACCAGAAGCAATATCTCAACAGAAACAAAACCAAATAAAATCTCTCTTTCTAAAACAATTTACATTGGCATTTTAACCAAATCTATTTTTCCTTTTTTTTGTCTTTATGAGAAATGATATAACTTTCTAGTTACACTTATTAATCTTTCTGAACTACCAACATTTACAGTAACGAAAATCACTACAATTTTTCAAATTCTTGAACTGTTAAGGGAAAACTACTTTATATTCATTTTCAGACTCCAAACATGTCTTTAAAATTTCATCTTTGTAATTAAAAATAAATTAATTCTAATGCATCTTTTAAACTTCCCTTTAACATACATATTTTCAAATTCACTTTCAATAATAATTTGCAAAAAAATAGGAATTACTCAGATAAATAAAATAAAAAGAAGAAGAAAGAAAACCAATTCATTTTCAAACACACTTTATAAGCACAAAAGCATTGTAACTTTTTTTAATTGCATAGGTCAAACCAGTTAAAAATCTTTTCTAATTCCAACTAACTTATTAAGTCACTTTCTCCAGTTGTCCTCATAGAGTAAAATATTTTTCTTCTTTGGAATGTCTGTGAAATAAATATAAACTTCTCTTTTTCTCGAGAGATTCTCAGTATTAACAATTTCTGTAAAGTGGACATCCCAAACTTTTCTCTATTGAGGATTGTAAATTTACCTACAACTCTTCTTTCAATTTCTCTTGGGAGCTTGTAATTAAACCACTGTCATAATAGACACTGGCAATCAGATTTTATATCCAAAAATTACAGTTGTCCTTTGCATTGTCAAAGGAGAAACTTCCTGACAGTTAGAACAATTAACCAGTGGAACAACCTGCCTCCAGAGGTGGTGAATGCTCCAACACTGGAGGTTTTTAAGAACAGAGTGGACAGCCATTTGCCTGAAATGGTATAGGGTTTCCTGCCTGAGCAGGGGGTTGGACTAGATGACCTCCAAGGTCCCTTCCAACTTTATATTATTATTATTATTATTATTATTATTATTATTATTATTATTATTATTATTATTATTATTATTATTATTATTATTATTATTATTATTATTATTATTATTATTATTATTATTATATTATTATACTTGTGCAGTAAACTCAGTGGTTTGACTACTTTTTGCATTAAGTTGCATCTTTGGATTACTTATTATTCTTCCAATTATTGAGTAATTTGTTCCTCTTACTCCTCTTTTGTGATATCTTTGGGACATAGTTGATAGATAAAGTGAATTATTTTGTTTAAATATTGGCCAATATATTTTGCTGTCTAATTAGAATACTTTCCCTTTTTCTTCATTGTCTTCTGTTCTTTACCATCCTCTTGTGTCAAAGTTTTGTTTTGTTTTTTAAAAAAGCTTTTTGTAGCTCAACTGATATTTCCTAGACAATCAGAATCCATTAAAATCCTATAACAAGCAGTCCAAAACTGCAAATTGTAACTCCCAGCATCCAATACAGGCTTTAAGTTCCTAAACATAACAAAACAACACCACAACTTTTATAATTCTTATGTCTCTCTATCAAAATTAGAGAAAGGAAAGAACAACAATGCTCCCTTACTTTAGCTCACCTCTGGCAACACTCCCCCTTATCATTCAACAATATTTTTTTTCCAAAAAATGATGCAGATCTTCTGAAAAGAGAAAGAGGCTGTGACTGAAAAGGGACATTTTTAGCTTAATAAGGATAATAAAACATAAAGTGTTTAAGAAGCGAAAGGCACAACTTATTGTCCATTTGAAAATTAGATTCCAAAATGGCTGTCTTTTTCAACAATGAAGTGATTGCAGCCTTGCAACTGTGGCTGAACTATTTTGAAGCTCTGCTTCCTGAGTCTCCTTGCAGACCACAGCTGTATGGAACATCTTCTGGGATGATTCTGGGACTCTCCCTAATACAGGAAAATAAAATAAGCTTAGGGAACTTAGTCCCCTTATTTGCAAATTGAAAAAGCTTCAGTCTGTAAAAAAACTCCCTGTCTTGAAGCTTTCCCCTGAACTGGCCAGTCTACCATCTTCACTGGAAGCCTAGAATGGGCTATTTTCAAGGCAGACACAGTTCTGAATATGTCCCTGAATTTAAAAAAAAACTTTTCCAGTGAAGGCAGCATATTGACATGAAATGGACAGCAACCAAATCTTATAAATAAATATTTTAACTCTGCTATTGTTGAAGGTATTGAGTAATCTGATAAGGAAATTATCCCTTCCTCAGCAAAGTGGCAGGCAGTTCTAAGTATTGGAGGAGGAGGAGGAGGAAGAGGAGGAGGAGGAGACGGAGATGGAGACAGTGGCTTCACTGGGATTCTCATCAGGGTAGTGAAGTGAGGGGAAACAGTGCAAGACTATATTAGATGTGGGGAAAAATGTGACCCAACAGCTCACAGGTTATCTATTACAGAGGTCCCCAACCTTTTGGGCACCAGGGACCGGTTCCATGGAGAGATGTTTTTCTGCAGACCAGAGAGGTCATGGTTTCACGTATTGCCTGCATCCTGCAGATGGGGATTTACTTGTTTGCATGGACCAGTTTCTGACATGCCGCAGTCCAGTGCCGGTCCATGGACCGGGGGTTGGGGACCCCTGGTCTAGTAAATAATAAAGAGAAGACAATGACAGCCACAATCTACAAAGACTTCTTTTCTCTCCATTATTCTAGAATAACAGTCTTTTTGTACCTAGCTCATAAAAATCAATCCTAAAAACCAGATTTTCTTCTAGGCATAGATCATATAAAGAGATGGTCAACTTGTTTATCTTACATTAACATGTGTTCAAGATACTGTATATTCCATGGTATAATGGAATGACAGAATTTGGAGACTTTCATCACTAACGCTGCTTTATAGTCCAAGCCTAACTAAAAGCTCGCAAAGCCATATCTTTTTTATATTAATAGAGAAAATGCTTTTCAGTCAATATTGAATATGGATAGTATGCTTTTTCCATTAAAGACCCCAAAAAACAAAACAAAACAAAAAACCAACATCACCCTAATGATTTTAAATATTTTAGCACCCATTATGGTCATCAGGGCAACTTCAAGCTTAGCAGGAAATAACATTTTCAAGGATATTTCTACATATTTGCTCCAAAGTATCCCTCACAAGCATTAGTTTATCCTTTTATTACTCTGAAACTTAAGATGGATGGAAGCATCAGGGGACAGATCGAAGATGCCAAGAACAGATTCTTAGATGCACTCCATAAAGGATATTGGTAATACTGAAAGCTCTTAATAGATGACCATACAATGATTTACCAAGAAATATAGATATACTGAACAGATAGCATTTTATCAAAAGTGTTTTATTGTACTGTATTAGTGCATTAGTTGGACCATAAGAAAGGCTGAGTGCCAAAGAATTGAAGCCTTTGAACTATGGTGCTGGAGAAGACTCCTGCGAGTCCCTTGGACTGCAAGGCGATCAAACCGGTCAGTCCTAGAGGAGATCAACCCTGACTGCTCTTTAGAAGGCCAGATCCTGAAGTTGAAACTCAAATACTTTGGCCACCTAATGAGAAGGAAGGACTCACTGGAGAAGAGCCTAATGCTGGGAAAGGTTGAGGGCAAGAGAAGAAGGGGACGACAGAGAATGAGGTGGCTGGATGGAGTCCCTGAAGCAGTAGGCCTGAGCATATATATATGCTTCATCATTGTTTATGGCATGGAGGATTTTGCTAAGGTGTCACTTCTGCCAAGTTAAACAAATTCTCTTTAATACATATCTTTATTTAATAGTTATATAATTTTTCTTCTATAACATACCCCCTAATGGAAAATTATTGAAAAAGGAACCTAGTAAAGATGTATCTCTGAAACAATGATCTACACAATATAAAATAATAGAGGTGGAAGGGACCTTGGAGGTCTTCTAGTCCAACTCTCTGCTCAAGCAGGAGACCCTGTAGCATCTCAGACAAGTGGCTGGACAATCTCTTCTTGAAAGTCTCTAGTGATGGAGCAGCCACAACGTCTCAAGCTGTTTCACTGGTTAATTATCCTCACTGTTAGGAAATTTCTCCTTAGTTCTAGGTTGGTTCTCTCCTTGATTAATTTCCACGGACTGTTTTTTTGTCTTGCCTTCTGGTATTTTGGAAAACAAGCTGACCCCTTCTTCTTTGTGATAGCTCCTCAAATACTGAAACACTTAGTCCTTCTTTTCTTTAGACTAGCCATACCCAATTCCTGCAACAATTCTACATAGGTTTTAGTCTCCAGGCTTTTAATTATCTTTGTTGCTGTTGTCTGCACTCTTTCCAAAGTCTTAACACCTTTTTTGTAATGTGGTGACCAAAAGGAGTTTGGCCTTACTAAGATTTTATAAAGTGGTACTAATAATTCACATGATCTTGACTTTATCCCTCTGCTTATGCAACTAAGGATTGCATTAGCTTTCTTGTCTGTTGCCACACACTGTCCCTCTCACGGTTACGTTTCATCTATTCTGTACTTGTACCTTTGTTTTTTCCTGTCTAAGTGTAAAACCTTGCTTTTCTCCACATTAAATTTCATTTTGTTGGATAGGTCCCTGCGTTTGTCTGTCAAGATCTATTTGGATCTTCTGTGGTGTTAACTATTCCTGCCAATTTAATATCATCTGCAAATTTGATGAGTTCCCTCATCTAAGTCGTTTATGAAGATATTGAAGAATATTGGGCCTAAGATGGAATCTTGTGGTACCCCAATGCTTACTTCCCTCCATGTAGATGTAGAACCATTAAGGACTACCTATTGAGCGTGATTTATCAGCCAGTTACAAATCCATCGGGGGTGGGTGGGTGATGCTTCTATCCCACATTTTTCTAGCTTACCAAGAAGTAGGCTGTGATCTACTTTGTCAAATGCATTATTGAAATCCAAATATACTATGTCCACGCATTTCACTGATCCACCAATTTAGTCACTTTGTCAAAGAATGAAATAAGGTTTGTTTCCAATGATCAGTTTTTGACAAAGCCATGTTGGCTACTAGTTATAACTTTACTTTAGAACTTTAAAGAACCAAAAAAAAAATCCAACTCCCCAATGATTTTAAATGGTTTAGCATCCATTACAGTCATCAGAGCAACTTCAAGCTTAGCAGGAAATACCATTTTCAAAGATATTTCCATATGTTTGCTCCAAAGCCTCCCTCGCAAGCATTAGTTCATCCTTTTATCATTCTGAGAATTAGGATGGATGGAGGCAGCAGGAGACAGATCCAAGATGCAAGAACAGATTGCTTAGAGGCACTTCATAAAGGATATTGGTAAATATTGAAAGCTCTTAGTAGATGACAATGCTGAGAAACATGGACATTCTGAACAGCTATAGCATTTTATGAAAAGTGTTTTATTGTACTGTATTAGTGCATGAACAGTTTTCAGCATGAGTTTTGGAGTAGATGACACAGAGGTTTTAAACAATGAAATCTAAGAAAATGTAAATACATTCCAAACATTAGCACAAATGGTATTAAATATGTTTTCAGGCAGCTCTCTGGAGTGCACAGAGCTGCTTGTACTGCACTTTTTGGCCACTCCATAAAGCCGCAGTATCTTTTCTCAGAATAATAAGTTGCCTTCTGCATCTGTATTATGATCTCAGGAACGGAAATCTTTGGTTTACGGAATTGCCACACATTTTAGCTCGTTAATATGATACATCAACCATTTTCTTGGGTTTGCCATGGTGCTGTCTGCCATTAGGGTCCAGATGCATGGTTGTCCTTGCCACCAAGTCTTCTTTACCCCATACAATTTATGTCTTCCTTCCTGAAGTTTGGCTACAATGTCACGGTGACTCTCCCAACCATGACTGCCACCTGCTCTTAGAGCAGGAGTTGTGAGTCTAGTCTATTATTATTATTATTATTATTATTATTATTATTATTATTATTATTATTATTATTATTATTATTATTATTATTATTATTATTATTATTATACTCGGAGGCTTCAGCTGGTGCAGAATGCGGCCACGCGAGTGGTGGTGGGGGTTGCCCGATACTCCCATGTAACACCTCTACTCCACGAGCTGCATTGTCTTCCGGTTGCCCTCCGGGTGAGATTCAAGGTGCTGGTGATGACCTATAAAGCCCTAAATGGCATGGGTCCGGATTACCTTAGGGAGCACCTGCTGGTGGCATCATCTGCCCTTCGTCCTGTGCGCTCCCACAGGGAGGGCCTCCTCAGGGTGCCGTCGGTCAGAGAGTGTTGACTGGCGACCCCCAGGGGGAGGGCGTTCTCTGTGGGCGCGCCAGACCTTTGGAACCGTTTACCGGTTGAGCTCCGGATGGCTCCTGACCTTCGCTCCTTCCGCCGTGACCTAAAAACTTACTTATTTGAACAAGCCGGCCTGGTCTGATGGGTTTGGGGTATTTTAATATTAATTTTATTAATTTTTACTGTAATTGGGCTACAATATTTAATTCTTTCTAAACTTTTGTACATTGTATTTTTATTGTATTTATTGCCCTGTACACCGCCCTGAGTCCTTCGGGAGAAGGGCGGTATAGAAATTAAATATTATTATTATTATTATTATTATTATTATTATGAAGTGGACAGGATTATGGGGAGGCTGAGCTCCTCCACATGTTTGTTGGACCCGTGCCCTTCCTGGCTGGTTTATGCAGCTAGGGAGAGGACACGAGGCTGGCTCCAGGCGGTTATATCTGCTTCTTTGAGTGAGGGTTATTTCCCCACCGTCTTGAAGGAGGCGGTGGTGAGACCTCTCCTCAAGAAGCCTGCCCTGGACCCAGCCGTTTTGAACAACTTTCGTCCAGTCTCCAACCTTCGCTTTCTTGCGAAGGTTGTTGAGAGTGTGGTGGCGCATCAGCTCCCTCTGGTCCTGGATGAAGCGGATTATCTGGACCCCTACCAATCGGGTTTCAGGCCCGGGTACAGCACGGAGACGGCATTGGTCGCTCTGGTGAATGATCTCTGGAGGGCGCGGGATAGGGGACATTCCTCTGTCCTAGTCCTATTAGACCTCTCAGCGGCTTTCGATACCATCGACCATGGTATCTTGCTGCGGCGTCTCAGGGGATTGGGAGTGGGAGGCACAGTTCTTCAGTGGTTCTCCTCCTATCTCCTGGGACGCTCGGAGTCGGTGTTGGCAGGGGGGCAGAGATCGGCCCCTAGGTCTCTCGTTTGTGGAGTTCCTCAGGGGTCGGTTCTCTCGCCTCTCCTGTTCAACATCTATATGAAACCGCTGGGTGAGATCATTCGTGGTTTTGGAGTTGGGTATCATCAGTATGCCGATGATACCCAACTTTTCTTTTCGACCCCAAACCACCCCAGTGATGCCCTCGCCGTGATGTCCCGTTGCCTGGAGGCGGTTCGGGTCTGGATGGGGAGGAACAGACTTCAGCTCAACCCTGACAAGACTGAGTGGCTGTGCATTCCGGCATCCCGGGACATTCCAAATGTTCCATCTCTTTCTATGGGGGGTGAGCTCTTACCCCCCGTGGATAGGGCTCGCAACTTGGGAGTCCTTCTAGATTCACGGCTTACTTTGGAAGAGCATATAGTGGCCGTGACTAGGGGGGCTTTCGCCCAGGTTCGCCTGGTGCGCCAGTTGCGGCCCTATCTGAACCGGGATGCCCTGTGTACAGTCACTCATGCGCTCGTGACCTCTCGCCTTGACTACTGTAATGCTCTCTACATGGGGCTTCCCTTGAAGACCACTCGGAGGCTCCAACTGGTACAGAATGCGGCCGCGAGAGTTGTCTTGGGAGTTTCCCGGTACTCCCATGTTACACCTTTGCTCCGCGAGCTGCATTGGTTACCAGTTGTCTTTCGGGTGAGGTTCAAGGTGTTGGTCACGATCTTTAAGGCCCTACATGGCATGGGTCCGGGTTACCTCAGGGACCACCTGCTGCCGGCATCGACTCCCCTCCGCCCTGTGCGTTCCCACAGAGAGGGCCTCCTCAGGGTGCCGCCAGTCAGGGAATGTCGACTGGTGGCCCCCAGGGGGAGGGCCTTCTCTGTGGGGGCTCCGGCTTTATGGAATCAATTGCCGGTGGAGCTCCGGATGGCACCAGACCTTCGAACTTTCCGTCGGGGCCTGAAGACCCATCTGTTCGAATTAGCTGGTCTGGCCTGATGGGGGATTATGGGCTTTTAATTGTTTTTAATCTGTACTTCTGTTTTAATTGGGCATGGATTTAATTCTTTTTAATTTTTGTATAGTGTTTCTTATGTATGCCCTGTGAACCGCCCTGAGTCCCACCAAGGAGAAGGGCGGTATATAAATCAAATAAACTATAACTATAAACTATAACTATTATTATTATTATTATTATTATTATTATTATTATTATTATTATTATTATTATTATTATTATTATTATTATTATTATTATTATTATTATTATTATTAATCTGGGAAAGTTTTAAAATCCCTGAGCTTTTCCTTCTTTTTTATTCCTGTGTCACAGTCCATTGTAGTCTTTCCTTACAACTGCATTGCTTATGAGCTCTTTCTTTCTTTCTTTCTTTCTTTCTTTCTTCCTTCCTTCCTTCCTTCCTTCCTTCCTTCCTTCCTTCCTTCCTTCCTTCCTTTCTTTCTTTCTTTCTTTCTTTCTTTCTTTCTTTCTTTCTTTCTTTCTTTCTTTCTTTCTTTCTTTCTTTCTTCTCTTTTATTGCTGACCAATTCCAGACCTCTCAACTTTCTTTTTCATGGTTCCACCCTTATTTTGTTTTCCTTTGAAAGCTAAATGCAGGGAATGGCACACTGTTTCTTTTATTCTCAATCTCTTCTAATCTTAAATCATCAAGTTCTGTCCAAAGGTAAAAGCTCTTAATAGTAACATTATTTCTCAGGAGGAGACCTTTACCCCCAAATTTGTAGATTATGTTGTAGCATGCAGTAGCCCAGGGTTATCTGCCTTCTTGTCTTATCATCTTGCAGACATGTGTACTGTTTTTATGGATGATAGTGGAAAGAGAGATATGAACAATAATCTTCTCATAGGAAAGAAAGAAATAGGGGCCACTGCCAGGCTAGCACAGGGAGGAGAGAACTAGAGAGGAGATCCCAAAATTGTGAAGAAACAAAGGAGCCACGAGGGACAAATCTATCCTATAGAGCAGGGGTGTCAAACTCAATTTCATTGAGGGCCGCATCAGCATTGCGGTTGCCCTCAGAGGGCCGGGTGGGTGTGGCCTGGGTGGGCGTGGCCTACTGGGTGGACGTGGTTAGTGCGCGTATGGCCTACTGGGTGGGCATGGCCAGCTCTACATCGTTCGCATCAAGGGTGCCTATGGGGGCCTGGACAGGAGTGAGACAGATCTGAGGGTGGCTGGCAGGAGGAGGGTCTCTGGGCCAGGGCCAAGGTAATGGGGGCCGTTCCCTCACTGTTTCCAGGATGGCTTTGCGGGCCGCAAGAAACCACTTCGCGGGCCGAATCCGGCCCCCGGGCCTTGTGTTTGACATGTCTGCTATAGAGATTGCTTTCTGCCAACCTAGCAGTTCGAAAGCACGTAAAAATGCAAGTAGAAAAATAGGGACCACTACGGTGGGAAGGTAACAGCATTCCATGCACCTTTGGCATCTAGTCATGCCGGCCACATGACCATGGAGACGTCCTCGGACAAGTGCTGGCTCTTCGGCTTTGAAACGGAGTTGAGTCGTTTCCTAGAGTTTGGAAACGACTAGCACGCATGTGCGAGGGAACCTTTACCTTTACCTTTAAGAGAGGATGACTGTATTCTAACATCTTGAGAAAGAATGCCCACCAACATAATTAGTCTTAGCTTTAAATAGAATTGTAGAAGTTGCAATGCACACATTCAGGCAATTGGCTGCAAACACATCCAGTAGAGAGAGAGAGTTAACTTTAACATGTTTGGCTATATAAATCAAACCTTGCTTGCATAGTTTTATGGGTTGGACATTTGGCTTTGTATTGGGGAATTGTTACATGTGTATTCAGACTTGGTTTCACCTTTGACAGTGCAGATATTTTGTAACTAATAAATATGTTCTTTGAGGAATTTGCAAACCTAGGAGTTCTTTTTTATTCATCTCTGTCTGTCAGAACTATGACACAAGGGTAAACCATTCCCAAATCTTTTCCCAAGAAAACTGCAGAAACAACTCCAGACATTTGTCAGAAGTCAACACAACAAACACACACCAAACATACACAGAGAGACAGAGACACAGAGAGATTATTCTTCTGTCATTTTCTGGAGATAAGCCTGTTCAGGATTCGAAGCATTCAAAACTTTAACTTATAGACCTTCTTGGTACTGAATTCACCAATATAGTATAACCAAATACCAAGGTAGAGCTAAGATGAAAAATATTGATATATTTCTATTCTATTTGTAATTATTTTTCCTTCCTGGAAAAAAAATATGTAGCAGAGTTGGAGTAAGAATGGGGCCAGCTGAGAGGCTTTGCAGGAGCCATGCCGATTAGGCAGGAAGATGAACAGCTCTGGCAGCTGCCATGGATCTGGTAGTTGGAGAGAGTGAGAGTAGTTGCTGGAGCTGTTTGCTTGAAGCAGGCCAGGGAGAGAGAGAGAGAGAGAGAGAGAGAGAGAGAGAGAGAGAGAGAGAGAGAGAGAGAGAGAGAGAGAGAGAGAGAGAGAGAGAGAGAGAGAGAGAGAGAGAGATGGGGAAAGGTGAAGTTTTATTGTTTCTTTCTCTTTCGTTGCTGGCAGGAGAGAGGGTAGTTTGGGGAGTTTAAATTCATTTCCCTCATTGGAGTAAGTTAGGCAGAGGGAGAGTTAGGGAAGAGTTTGGCATACATCTTTTAGTGGGAGGTAAGGGGTTTTTTTCTTTATAGGATCAGCTGGGGGAGATAAAAGGGATTACATGGAGTGAGGTCAGAGAGGTGTGAGAAGAGCAGACAAGGGAGGCCTCTGCTAGCACCAGAGATTGGTTGCCAATGTTCTGGGCAAGTTGTTGTCATCAAAGACAAATTAACATCGTCCTGGGCAAGTTGTTGCCACCAGAAACTGGCTGCCATTGATTTAGGCAAATTGCTGTCACCAGAGACTAACCAACATCATTCTGGGCAAGTTTTTTCCATCAGAGACTGGCTACCATTGCCTTAGGCAAGTTGCTGTCACCAGAGACTGACCGCCATCATTCTAGGCAAGTTGCCATCACCAGAGGCTGATTAACATCATTCTGGGCAAGTTGTTGTCATTAGAGATTGACTACCCTCTTTCCTGTAAGTTCTTATTGCCTGAGATCAACTGCCAACATCCCACGTGAGTCACCGCAGAGAGAGAGTGACCGTCACCGCCCCATGTCCATGGCTGATGATCGTGACTGAACACCACCATGTTACGTGCCCTGTTAGGCAGAGGCGCCAAAGTGAGAGACCTTTTTGGGCTGGTGGCCACTTGGAGGGGAGGTCGGGAGGGCCCGGACTTAAGTGGTCCCTATGGGGGTGGCACTAGAAACATATTCAAATTGTTTTGTGCATATTCTGATTTCTATCCAAAATGAATGAATGAATGAATGAATGAATGAATGAATGAATGAATGAATGCACAGGAATGCCTTGAGTGCTTTAACTGAGATAGAACTTCTCAATAGTTCTGAAAGTTAATTTCTGCTGGGTATGAACTGCAGTTCTCTATCATCATCATCATCATCATCATCATCATCATCATCATAATAATAATAATAAGTTGGAAGGGACCTTGGAGGTCATCTAGTCCAACCCCCTGCTAAGGCAGGAAACCCTATACCATTTCAGACAAATGGCTGTCCAGTCTCTTCTTAAAAACTTCCAGTGTTGGAGCATTCACCGCTTCTGGAGGCAGGTTGTTCCACTGGTTAATTGTTCTAACTGTCAGGAAGTTTCTCCTTAGTTCTAGGTTGCTTCTCTCCTTGACTAGTTTCCATCCGTTGCTTCTTGTCCTGCTTTCAGGTGCTTTGGAGAATAGCTTGACTCCCTCTTCTTTGTGGTAGCCCCTGAGATATTGGAATACTGCTATCCTGTCACCCCTCACCCTTCTCTTCATTAAACTACACATACCCAATTCCGGCAACCGTTCCCTATATGTTTTAGCCTCCAGTCCCCCAACTGATGACATCACTCCATAATCTACTGAAAAATATACCTTAACCTAATGGTAACAAACAAAATAGTCATAGTCAAATGTGATGTTCTCTTGAAAAAGTACTTGCATTTTACCACTTATGTAGTCAGTAACAGAGGAAGCTGCCTAAATCCATTTTCAATTTCACAAGAATTGCTATTTTTTTTAAAGAACTTGCCTCGCTATTTCTGTGTTTATTTATAATGATGTTGGATTTTATATTGTTTTATTGGTTGAAGGCCACCCAAAATAGTTTTTAAGATACAGAAATAAATGAAATCATCACCACAATTGTCTACCCAAACCATCCTCTTTAGTAAGATTATCCCCCATGCATTTAATATAAATAATTGCTCCTTTCTCCATTTCCTTTTGATAGTTATCTTAGCTGTCAAAAAAAGGAACATCACTTTCTAATCTAATAACGGCTGAACCGTGAAACCATTTTACCAAATAAGTCTGGGGAGATTCATTGCTTAGGAAAGAATCCACAGAAGACATACATTTTACAAAGACATCTATTCCTTTTGGAATGCTTTTCTTAAAGTCTGTCTATGCCAGGGAGACATTCCAGGACCTGATGTAGAGCAATATATGCTTTGTATTCAAGAAAAGTGAAGATTAGTCACCTTATTTACAGGTATATATGAATCTCCGTGTCTACTATTTGAAGGATTGGCTATGTTATAGGAGCAGAATGTTAGTGCCACTTTGGAGATGGCTTAATTTATGCAGAGGTTTTATAGAACTCATATTATGGCTTCATGTGTTTCTTGCCTTAAAATAACTTCAAATCAAACCATGGATTTGGACCAATCAAGCTGTTGCTCTACCAAAGGTACAGTAGCCCTGAGAGGGACAACGCATTCACGGGCAGCCTAGTTCCTTGGAAAAATGGATTGCCGATTCCTTGCTTTTATTTATCATTTCTTTCTAGGAATAACATTCAAAACCATTCCTCTATGATTCTGTGCAGATAATTTATTTTGGTAAAATGGGAAAATAGTTTACTGTAACTCTCTCTTGAGGTCATCTGAGGTTTTTTAAAAAAATATTATAATAGACTGGGTTCCAAACTTTTGTATTATTTCTTTTATGGACTAGTTTCTCTCTTCTGAAGATTAGGCCTTAAAAGGACTTTTAAGAAGAAACCTGTTAATAGACTAAAGGTATTCCTTTATATAGAACTGAACGAAGACTTAAATCTTAGAGTATTTTACTCTAACCCTAACCCTAACCCTTTATACATGAGAAGGAGTTGTTTTTATTTTCCCTATTTGAATATTAGCAAATACATTAATAAGTGTATATTTTCTTTTGTTTTCATGAGCCTCTTTTGATCCAAATGGATTCAGACGCAGGTATATTTATTGCTTTTTTGTGAATGGATGAGAATTTCAAAATATGTCAACCATGCCTCATCTTCCATCACAATTCAGTAATATTGTTTGTTTGTTTTTTTACTAAATTTCGGGAATCAACTTGATTTGAGGCAGTATCTCTCCCAAATTATCAGAAAGACATTGAAATAGAATTTAGGATCTCTCTGGTGTTCAGAAAAAAAATATGAGAAATGGAATTCATCCAGCTTCCCATATTTTAAGCTTCATTAATATTGTACAAGAGTCTATGGATAACAAGTAAAGATGACAAATATTGCATTTTTTCCCAAAACAATGTTTGTCTTCTTCCAAATCTTTTTTTCAGATCTCTAGCTGGCCAGTGCTAGATATGAAATCTTTATTTATTATGGCTATATATTTCATTTAGTAGACATTATTTATTGGCTGCCTGTTGGCTTTCTTTTATGATTTCTATATCGTCACCAGGAAAACTGCAGAGCTTTGTATTAAGAAAAAAAAACACCTATGTTTTTTCCACTGTAAAAAAAATTCTGACCATAATTTAGCATAATGTAGGATTTACAGTCTGACTGCTTTGCCTCCCTCTGCAGGTGTTTATGTACAAAAGGAGAAAAAGTCACATAAAGAAGAAAAGAAATTTGAGCTGAGCAGAATGGAAGAGTTTGGCCCTACCTCATTTCTTGCTTCAGAATTTAAAAATGAAACCCGTGACTATCCAAACGGGACTGGCTTTAATGATTCCGAAATAACGCATATTACAAATTTTACTAACATCTTTACTTTCATCCTTTTAACGCTCTGCTTTTTGGGACTTGTAGGGAATGGAAAAGTCATCTGGATCCTTGGTTTCCATATGAAAAGGAATTATTTCTCCATCTATGTCTTGAATTTGGCTGTGGCTGATTCTGGAGTACTCATCGTGGAGGTTTTGATGCAAACATTCCAGATTCACAATTCAAACGATTTCACAGTATACTATATTTACAGTCTTCTTTATTTTGTGTTGTATAATACTAGTCAGCTTTTACTGTTAAGCATCAGCGTGGACCGTTGTGTATCTGTGCTTTTTCCAGTTTGGCACCAGTGCCATCGGCCACCCAAATTGTCCCTCGTTGTGTGTGCTATCGCTTGGGTTCTGTCCTCTGTGTATTTTGCCTTGGAAATGGTAATTATATTTTCACAGCCTTTCCTATTGTTTCAACTGATTTTCAACGGTCTGATTTCTTACCCAGTGGTGGCCATTTCCTCTCTGATCCTGCTTGTTAAAGTTTTCTTTAAAGGTCGCCAGCAAAAGCGAAAAAGGGTGCTGACGGTAACCTTGCTTTCGCTCATGTGCTTTATTGTATTTCGCTTGCCTCTGAGCATATATTCTATTATTAGTTACAGTATACTAAAAAACATTGATTTAACATCACTAATGGGTGAACTGCGTCTGAAATTGGGAATAGAAAGTAAAATGCTGGTTGACTTTTTTTTTAATTCTGGTGCAGAGTGCTCACCCCTGGTTTCAACATATGATTATTCTTGCAATCCTTTCTGACATCTGTATTGTAGTAAATAGCACTATCAACCCTATCCTTTATTTCCTGGCTGGGAGAAGTAAAATGGATCGATCCAGAGTATCCATGAATCTTGCACTCCACAGGGTTTTCAGAAATGAGGAAGACATCATGGAAGAAGAGGCAGCGCCTGATGAAACCCAATTATGAACATTTCTGAAAATATTGATTTTTTCATGCTTTGCTGGTTGGGCTACGAAGGCAGATTTTTGATTGTTTATATGTTGTGGTTTATTAAGTACAAGCACACTGTCCACGCTGCTAACATCAGATGTTCTTGCTTTGACAACATGTGGAGAGGCAGCTTTGCTTCTTTAAAATTTTTGTGTTACTTTTAGACTTAGAATTAGTTGATGCTGGGAGCGGGGGGAGTAGGAAGAATGTCTCTCAAGGCTGTTTGGAAATAAGAGAAGGTAAGAATTTGCCGGGTTGTTTAACAGGAGGGAAAGCTTACAATTCAAACTAATTGGAGAATGTGATTTATGATGGTTAATTAGAGGGAGGAACTGCGCTTTGATACTGTGGGGTTAGGGGAGGGGAATCCAGATTTCGGCTTGACCATGTATGTGCTGAAGCTATGCTCTTTCGATTAAAGATTCCTTAAGGTAAACAATGCCTCGAAGTTCTTTGAAGAATTGCATCTGTTGGAACCATGACACACACCCAACCAGTTCCCACCAAAAGTTTCCCTAAATGTTACATTATGGAGACAGAAATAATATTCTGAAAAAGAATATTTTCTATCTGAAAACTGAAAAAAAAATCTTGGGACAATGCTAGCCATATGTCTGGATTTGTTAGATGATGATGATGATGATGATTTTATTCATTAAACATGAACCTCAGTCAACTGAACACTCAAATTGACTGGCACTAATGGTTGACACAGGTTGCTTGCAGCATCCTAGGTATCAAACAGGTGTTGTTACTATTATTATTATTATTATTATTATTATTATTATTATTATTATTATTATTATTATTATTATTATTATTATAAAACTTTTATTCATAAAACATGAAACTCAGTCAACTGAACACTCAAATTGACTGGCGCTAATGGTTGACACGAGCTGCTGCCAGCATCCTAGGTATCAATCAGGTCTCTCCTTAAAATGTAAGATGTTCCAAGTAGCGCAGTTTTTTGTAGCTTTGCTGGAGTTATTGCAGGAAGCTGCAATTTCTTGATGTATTTTGCAAACATTTTGCACATAGTACCCAGTGCCATGATGACAATGGGTATCACTGTTACACGTTTCATCCATAATCGCGCAGTTTCGATGGTCAGGTCGCGGTATTTTGTAATTTTTTTCCAGTTCTTTTTTTTGACTCTGGCATCTCCTGGTACAGCGATATCAATCAACTGTACGCTTCGGTTCTGTATGACTGCGATATCTGGCGTGGTTGTGTTCCAAATGGAGATCTGTCTGTGTTCAAAAGTCCCACAAGATCTTCACCCTCTTATTCACGACAACTTTTTCCACCCTATGTTCCCAAGACTTTTCAGACACAGGCAAGACATATTTTTTTACATAATGCCCAGTGGATTAATTTAGCAACTCAGTCATGTCTAGCTATGTAATCAGTTTGCATGATTTTGCTGCATTCACATATTAAATGTGAAACAGTTTCAATTTTGTCGTTGCAAAGTCTGCAATTTGGATTGTCAGTAGATTTTTGTAACTTCGCTTTCATGGCATTAGTTTGTAGTGCTTGTTCTTGAGCAGCCAGTATTAAGCTTATTATTATTATTACTATTATTATTATTATTATTGTTGTTGTTGTTGTTGTTGTTATTTTGAAAGATAGCATGAGATTTCAGCACTATTATTCGGGCTGAAGTTCATAAAGGTTTGCCAGTATCTCTAGTTTCCATCCTTCGCTGTACAACTTCATTTGTACCATAGAGTCAATTCCACGTTAAGATGAAAAATTGCTGTTTACATGTCTAAGGAGAATCAGTGAATACCAACTTAAAATGTTTGTTCTAGCTTACCAGAAGTCTAGCTGGAAAATATTTTGTTACATCACCATGGTCATAAAATGCATCTCTGCTACACTTATTTTTCACCTACGCCTTCTTTCAAATTCCCAGATAGTTATGCTTAGTGTTTAATTCAGTGTGTCTCAATTAAAAGAGTGGTGGTGCCTCAATGGCTAGAATGCAGTACGGCAGCCTAACTCCTTGCCCACTCCAGGAGTTCGATCCTTACCAGCTCAAGGTTGACTCAGCTTTCCATCCTTCCGAGATCGATAAAATGAGGACCCAGATTGTTGGGGGCAAATATGCTGACTCTGTATACTGCCCAGAAAGGGCTGTAAATCACAATGAAGTGGTATATAAGTCTAAATGCTATTGCTATTGCTATCTCAACCTTGATCACATTAAGATGGATGGACTTCAAATGTCTGAATCCCCCAGCCATCTACTGAGGAATTAAAATAGTTGAAACCCACCCATCTAAAAATTGACAATTTTGAGAAACACTGATCTAATTGTTTGACTGCCTTTCTTCAGATATTATTAGGGGCAGGAGCTCTTTGATTTTTGCAGGGCTATGTTAATCAATTCGTGTTAGTCCTGAAATATCTGGTGAAAGTCTACATCAGGGGTAGGCAACCTTGGCTCTTTTATGACTGGTGGACTTCAACTCCCAGAATTCCTGAGCCAGCATGGCTCAGCTTGGAAACCTCTCCCTTTCCCCTCAGCATCGCTGGCTCAGGAATTCTGGGAGTTGAAGTCCATGAGTCATAAACGAGCCAAGGTTGCCTACCCCTGGTCTACATCATACCATTTCTACCCAAACACAATGGATATATTGCTTTTTCCCCTGCATAAAGTGTGTCACTTTTGTCCAACAATAGAGTGGTCTTCAGCAGTGGAATTTACTTCTTTGATCAAGTCTTCAGGAATCCAAACTCTAGTCTTTAGAATGCCAAGTGGCATCCTCTTGTCCCTGAAAGTCTGCTTAGCTGTTTCAAAAAATCTGTTCTAGTTAAGATTTTAATTTATGCTGGCAAACCTAAAGAACTTGTAATATTTGTTCTTCTTTCAAAAAGCAGTACGAGTCTCCTGCTGCAATATTTGAGCCAAGTGACACTCTGTTTTGGTACCAAGTAATCATAATTTGCTACATAGGCAGGAAATCCTTGGTCACATAAGCACACCTGAATTAATCATATCAAAATATTAATTTTACAAAGTAACATTTTCTAATTATATTCTTGTAGACTAATCAGTTTCAGATTGCCTTTGATGCCTTCTTTCCCTCTTGAGTTACAGACTACTGACCCAGCTATTCCTTGCTGTTGTCACTTCATGTGTTGTTTCAGCATGAATCCATTCTCTTTCCTGTTTAAGTAAAATGCTTTGGAAATGTATGCTTCTCCACAATTGTGTGTGCCATTTTCATTTCCTGAAAGGTTGTACAAATCAGTTTATAAATCGAATTAAAGTCATCTGATCCATGTATTCGTCTATGTTCTGTTGGTTAAATCTGATCCATGTATTTTTATTTTTTTTTAATCCCACTTATATCCCACCCTTCTCTGAAGACTCAGGGCGGCTTACAATCTAAGCACAAATCAATGTGCTTAGCAATAGCCTTCATTCTATGTATATGCCTGCTTATTAGGGCTTCCCCCCCAAACGGCATTATTACAAAGTCAGCTTATTGCCCCCAACAATCTGGGTCCTCATTTTACCCACCTCAGATGGATGGAAGGCTGAGTCAACCTTGAGCCTGGTGGGATGCGAACCTGCACTAATTGCAGGCAGCTGGTGTTACTTAAGGAGGCATTAGCCCACTGCTCCACCAAGGCTATGTTCTGTTGGTTATTTACCTAGTGTATCAAATGGTTACATTAGCCAGTAGAGTACAGTGCTAATGCAGAGTAGTAGTTTGACTGCCAATTTACCTGCTCTAGTCAGTCAGTATATAGATGGAGCACTGTTTTCTGAATCCTCCAGTGTCAGAGCTATCAAACAGATTGGAGGGAGTTGGGGTTGGCAAGAAAACTCAAACAGAAATGGGCTAAGGAACAATGAACTGCAGTATTAAATCACAGTTCAACCAGTCCACAAATTAAAACCTGTGCTATATAAGAACAAAGTGATGAAAGAATTCAAATTTGCATATTAAGGTTTTCATCAGGACAAAAGAAACTACATACTGTAGTTTAAAAAATGATTGTTACCGGAGCTTCGTGGAGCTTCAAGAGCCTTGATCTAACTTACAGTGTACAAAACACCTTTTTTGTGATTTTCTCTCTCTTTTTATAATGTATGTTTTGCTCGTTACATAGATAAAGCATTTTGGGCAGTCTTTAATTGTAGCATCTACACAGCAGCTAATTAACACAATTCATTTCTCACACTCCTCCCCCCAGTTTTTGATAAGCGTAGTAAAGCAAGCAACCAATGTTAACTCTACCACTGCTGATCTGTTGCAGCCTACAGCCTAAAGATGGGCATTGAAATGTCTACTTAGAAATACTTGGAATTAAGTAAAGACCAGTTATTCTGGCCGGCCTTGTCTCTCAAACCATAAGGCTATATCATCTCTTACTTTGGCTTCCTGTGAAAGCAATCTGTATCGGATAGATTTGTCTCATGACTCCCTTATTCCTTCACAGGTTTGGGGTTTCCTCCTAACTCGACTTCAAAAATCTTGTTTCACATTCTCTTGGGACCGACAAACTCAACAACCAATCTATTTTATTTTGCTACTTATTTTCTTCTTCCAAGCACTAGTCTCTCCTTAACACTCTCTTT
The DNA here is from genome assembly GCF_964194415.1 of Vipera berus. Taxonomy (NCBI): domain Eukaryota; kingdom Metazoa; phylum Chordata; class Lepidosauria; order Squamata; family Viperidae; genus Vipera; species Vipera berus. The sequence goes on along the minus strand of NC_138204.1, from coordinate 210,960,815 downwards.
GGTTCTCTCTTCCCCTTGTAGTACAACAGCAGCCTCAATTTCTTTTTTTCCCCCCTATGAGATAATTATTCTTTATATCTCTCTTTCTGCTATCTATCATCTGTAAAAACAGTACACATGTCTGCAAGCTGATATGGCAGGATGGCAACTGTGTGCTGTGACATAGATTTTCATCTGTAAATTTTGAGGTGGAATCCTAGCTGCTGAGAAATGAGTGCTACTGTTGGGAACTCTTACATTTCTCACAGTTGGAAGAAATTTGGGCAGAATCTGAGGGAACATTGAATATAAAAGAAAAGATGCAGCACACCCAGCATTTAGGCCTCAAAGGAAACCAAAGCAAGGGAGGAAGAAAGACAAAACTCCAAACCACAGCAGAATTATTTGGAATTTGGCAGCAATCGATGGAATGCATAAATGAATGAAGAAAGAGCTCAAAAACAATGTAGTGGTGTAGAAATTGTATCAAGAACTGCGACGGAGGAGTAAAGAATTTCTTTTTAATATTTGTATTTTGTATTTTACTCTTGCCCTGTGAACCGCCCTGAGTCCTCAGGGAGAAGGGCGGTATAGAAATATTATTAAATTAAATTATTAAATTAAGAATGAAGCAAAGCCCAGGGATTTCAAAGCTTTCTCAGAGAAAAATACAACCACAGATAGTCCTTGAGGCATTTCATTTAATGAGCGTTCAAAGTTACAACACCTCTCCCCATATGTAGCTCCCCAAAAGCTACATATGAACCTGTTTCAAAATTATGACCTCTGCAGAACCCCTGCAGTCATTCACCCTTAAAACCGAACGCTGTTACCTTCCCACCGTAGTGCTCCCTATTTTTCTACTTGCATTTTTACATGCTTTCGAACTGCTAGGTTGGCAGAAGCTGGGACAAGTAACAGGTGCTCACTCTGCTATGCGGCACTCAGGATTCGACCCGCCAAACTGCCGACCTTCTGATCGACAAGGTCAGCGTCCTAACCCACTGAGCCACCGCGTCCCTCTATTAAAACATAGTTTCCTCCTTTTGTTGCTGTCACATTCTCCAATTAGTTTGAAGGGCAAGTTCTCCCTCCTTAGGCTCTTCTTACATTCAACCTTGAAAATGCTTGCTGCTATGTTATTATGTCTAATTAATCCCCTATGAATATTCTTCCTTCCCCCTCCCTTCTTTATCTAACTTTAACACTAAAAGTGATACACAAGTAAAATATAAAATAGCTGCTTCTTTATCCTTTGTCAAAGCAAGAACATCCGATATTAGCAGCATTGACACTACTTTTCAAAGATGTCCAAAGGAAGTCAGAGTGGTGTAGGTGGCTTTCCTTTCTGGGCCATGTGAAATTTGTGAGAATCATAATTGTCACATTTACTTTTAGGAAATGTATTATGTAATTTTTTTTGGATTGCTAACAAAGAAGTAAAGGGAGACTAATATGGCCATTTCAAACTCATTTGTTCTCATCAGTCAGCCATACCCGTCTGAGACTCGAACCTGGGCTGATTGCACATTAGGCAGTTGTTTTACCTTTAAGCCATGGGCTCTTTCTTGCTTTGTTAGCTGAGAGGCAAGGGAGATATGTGTTAAGTATTTGTTAAGTATTTTAGAATACCTTCTTTGTTAGCAATCCAAAAAAAATTACACAAATATGAGCTGTCACTGGTGTGACTACTACTTGTGGATATATATATATATATATATATATATATATATATATATATATATATATATATATATATATATATATATATATATATATATATATATATATGTGTGTGTGTGTGTGTGTGTGTGTGTGTGTGTGTGTGTGTGTGTGTGTGTGTGTGTATGTATGTATGTATGTATACAATATATACAACTCACCAGCTCAGGTCTAAGGCTGGCAGCTAAGACCAGCCCATCCACTCAAAACACATCCCCACCCAATCAGAACACACCCACCATTCAAAACACACCCCCACCCAATCAGAACACACCTAATCCCCCACCCAATCAGAGCACACCTCCACCCACAGAACACACCCCCTCTGGCAGTTTAAAAAAGAGGAACAAACAGCCACTACCACATGCTTCTCCCAGAAGAAGGAAGCTGAAGCCACCAGCCTGAGGATGACGGATGGGATTCCGTCGAAACGTTGCTCCTACACCTTCAACTCTACGCGGGGAAAAACCCGAATGACCAAAGATCCACATACAAACACCCGCGAAAACCTCAGAAAACATATACTGTATATATATATATATATATATATATATATATATATATATATATATATATATATATATATATATATATATATACACACACACACATACACACACATGTATAAATTTACATGTTTTAATGTTTTTAATGAAGCCATATATTCTGCCATTCATTAGTGAATCCATATATATTACCAAGTTCATTAGGAACAAACCTTGGAAAATACGTAACAAAAATAAAATAAAATGATAAACGTTACACATTTTAAAAATGACATGCAGTAAGTAATTTCTAACAGTCCTTATTAGGAAAGAAAAAAAAGAATTATATGAGTAAAACACTTACTACATAAACATCTTCACTTTGAGAATTATACATACAGCAATATTTCCTGTTTGTATTGTTTTGTGTTTAGCTTGTTCAGTAAATTACATCAGTTTTCTTATGGAACCCACACATTATTTATGGATTTAAAATGATTATGCAATGACAGTGACACTTCACAGTATGTTTTCCTCTCTAGTTTGCTGCTCTTCTGGGCTGTCCTTCTCATCCTTGAAGACTCTTTGCAGAGCAACCTTGTATGATGCTCTGGGCTGGTCCTTTCCTCTCTTCCTCCTCCCAATAAGGAAATAAAGGAGGGGGTTGCTGCTGCTGTTGAGAGAGGCACATCCTATCCTGATGGTCATGAGGAGGGGATTATAAGTATCTAAATATTCAATGACATAAAAGACATTCATTGGGAGAGAAAAAAGGAGAAAGAAAAGGACAGCCAGCAAGATGGTGGTGAGCAACTTCCTTTGATTGTGTTGCGATTTAGATCTCATGTGAATCCAGAGGGCCACAGTAGACACAACCATAAGAGGCATACAAAGTAAACCACTCACAATCAGCTGATAAAGGAAAGGTGAACTTCCAGAGCTTCTGGTCTGGTGGAGAAGGAAGTGCACCGCAGAGAGCAGGAAGGAGAGGATACAGATGAGGCCACCAATCAGGGTGGACAAATATGGAGGACGATGGCAGCGATGCCAGAGAGGGAAGAGGACAGCCACACACCTCTCCAGGCTGATGGGCATCAGCAGAAACTGACTGGCAGAATAGGTGAAGAAAAAGAGCTCAAAAAAGAAAAAGAAAAAGGTTTGGAGAACGAAATTTCTTTTACCCAGAGTTGACACTGTCACAAATATTTCTGCTATAATGAGGGATGTGAGGACTCCAACATCAACGATGGAGAGATTCCGAATAAAAGTTGTGAAAGGATTCCTCTTAATGCAACGGGCCAGAAGATAAGCTGTTGTTCCATTTCCCACCAAGCCTAAAATACAAACAATGGCAAAGAATCCATAGAGAAGGTTTTGCGTTAGATCATCAAATAGTTGGTCATATGGAGAAGAGGAAAATTCTGATATTTTAGACGTGTTTGAAGCAATTTCTGCAATTTTACTATTGTTGAAAGAAGTGTTGACCAGTCCAGGATCACCCTGATGAATATAAAACATCCTATTAATAGAAAGAAACCAAAAGAGAATCAGTCATTATTGGATAAATATTTATACATGGTAGGTGCCATTTATCATACAGAAGTGAATGAAGGAGAAAGTCGAGTGGGGGACACGATGACATGGTTGGGGAAAATCATGCAGAGCACTGGGAAAGTGGGCATGTCTCTATAGGACTATTAGTCAAGAAGGCACATCCCTAGATAATAACTGCAAGGGAGAGAGGTACATCTCAAACCTTCCCAGATGCCGTAGAAACATCTGCTTGGCCCATTCTAGAAATAGTTCAGTAGACTAAGATAAACCTTGCTGAATCCAACAGGGCTCTTATGAAGGTAGTAAGCTGAGTTATAGCATCTGTTTTTCCCCCCCTCGTTTTTTCCCAAATTGCTTTGGGGGGAAAACGGGGAGGGGAACCACACCTTTTTTGTTCCCAATTTTTCCATTTTTTCTCCCCAGGCCTTACCATCTTTAGTCTTTAGCTATGCAACAATGCATTTATTTATTTGTCTGTCTGTCTGTCTGTCTGTCTGTCTGTCTGTCTGTCTGTCTGTCTGTCTGTCTGTCTGTCTGTCTGTCTGTCTGTCTATCTATCTATCTGTCTGTCTATCTATCTATCTATCTATCTATCTATCTATCTATCTATCTATCTATCTATCTATCTATCTATCTATCTATCTATCTATCTATCTTAGCAGACAACTCTGGGCAGCTCGCAATTCAAAAATTGTTGATCAAAAATATTGCTGGTGAAGAGGCTTCTACATCTTTTCGTTCCCTAAGATCAGTGGTAGGATTCAGATATGTGAACAACCGGTTCTCTGCATGGATGCCGCTTCCGGAAGTCCATTCTGGGCCTGGGCAACAAAAGAATTAGCTACCAGTTCTGCAAAGTGGTGCGAATGGGCTGAATCCCATCACTGCCTAAAGATGTTTAAGATGCATAAGTCTTAGATATGTCTAAGACACATAGAGATATGTGTCTTAGATATAGACATAAGGCACATAGACATAACCAATATCTATATAATATGCAAAAGAGTCAATCAACTAGCCCAGGGGTAGGCAACCTTGGCTCTTTTACGACTCATGGACTTCAACTCCCAGAATTCTTGAGCTAGTCATGCTGGCTCAGGAATTCTGGGAGTTGAAGTCCACGAGTCATAAAAGAGCCAAGGTTGCCTACCCCTGAACTAGCCCCAAAAGCCCAAGCACATCTCCACCATCAATCAGCACCCAGATGAGCATAGATTAATTCTACATTAACCTCAGAGCAACGAGCAAGTAACGACATCCCAATCAAGGAACTGCCAAAGAAGCTAACAGTAAACAGCCCAGCCAAAGAACGGATAAGACCACTCCCTCCAATATTGACTGTTCTGTACCAGCCTGCTACCGGCCCTGCAGAAAAGGCAGGGACAACCCCTTTACAAACGGCAAGAGGCTGGAATAGAGCCTGCCAAATTTATTAACATAAAACAGACACCAACCATGAAACAGGAGCTATGAAACAGGAGCTTTTCAAGCGGTTGCCTTCAGCAAACCAGCCCTCCCATGCATTCCCCCTTAAATAGAGTTCAGGGCGTGGCTTCTCTCTGCCTCCTTCCGAGGAGCCCCATTGCCTTCCTCTGTTTACTCCTGATTGACTGCCTCCTGCGTCGGGCATCCTTGAACAGGGCCAGCTGTGGGTCATCTTCATCCACGCTGTCAGGCTCACACAGCTGGGTCTGCGACGTGACCAGATGGGAGGGGCCTGGCCGAGGGCTCTCATCAAGCTCTTCAACACCCCCCCTCCTCCTCCTCTGAGTCGTCCGACCCAACTGCCGAACCCACAGGCTGACCCTGAATCACAACATTGACCGGGCAAGCCACTGGAATATAAACTGAGAGAAAATCTCACAGCACAAGTGATGTTGCTTAGTTTCGATAATGAAACACCTGCAAGAAAACAAGCTCAGAGAGCACCAAGGGCCTCTCTTGTTTTCCTATTCTACAACTGAGAAGATGAAACCTTTTGTTTCTATAGGGTCCATAGGGTTTAAATTTAATCATTTTCATTGCTGAGCAGAAGAAAGGATCAATCGGCTAATTGCCTGCCATTGAAACAAGAGCTTATAGTAAATGCAAAACGTCCGATGAATGAATTTGTGAGTTGAACGTGATGATTCTCTTTAGTTAAATGTAAACTCAATATTTTTCCAAAGGAGGTCCTAAAAAGGTAGCATTATTTTTTTTCCAGCCTGCCTCTCTCATTCTATTTTCTGTATTATAGAAAATGTATAATAATAATAATAATAATAATAATAATAATAATAATAATAATAATAATAATAATAATAATAATAATAATAATAATAATAATAATAATAATAATAATAAAGTTGGAAGGTACCTTGGAGGTCATCTAGTCCAACCCCCTGCTCAGGCAGGAAACCCTATACCATTTCAGGCAAATGGCTGTCCAGTCTCTTCTTAAAAACCTCCAGTGTTGGAGCATTCACCACCTCTGGAGGCAGGTTGTTCCACTGGTTAATTGTTCTAACTGTCAGGAAGTTTCTCCTTAGTTCTAGGTTGCTTCTCTCCTTGACTAGTTTCCATCCGTTGCTTCTTGTCCTGCTTTCAGGTGCTTTGGAGAATAGCTTGACTCCCTCTTCTTTGTGGCAGCCCCTGAGATATTGGATCACTGCTATCATGTCACCCCTCACCCTTCTCTTCATTAAACTACACATACCCAATTCCAGCAACCGTTTCCTATATGTTTTAGCCTCCAGCCCCCTAATCATCTTTGTTGCTCTTCTCTGTACCCTTTCTAGAGTCTCGACATCTTTTTTACATCGTGGTGACCAAAACTGGATGCAGTATTCCAGGTGTGGCCTTACCAAAGCATTGTAGAGTGGTATTAGTACTTCACTTGATCTTGATTCTATCCCTCTGTTAATGCAGCCTAGCACTGTGTTGGCTCTTTTGGCAGCTGCAGCACACTGCTGGCTCATATTGAAGTGATTGTCTACTAAGACTCCGAGATCCCTCTCCCAGTTACTACTATTGAGCAAGGTACCACCTATACTATACCTATACATTTGATTTTTCCTGCCTAAGTGTAGAACCTTACTTTTTTCACCATTGAATTTCATTTTGTTAGATAGTGCCCAGTGTTCGGGTCTGTCCAGATCCTCCTCTATCTTAAGCCTATCTTCTGGAGTATTGGCTATTCCTGCCAGCTTGGTGTCATCTGCAAATTTGATGAGTTCCCCATCTATCCCCTCATCCAAATCATTAATGAAGATATTGAAGAGCACTGGGCCCAGAACAGAGCCCTGGGGCACCCCACTACACACTTCCTTCCATGTAGATGCGGTTCCATTGAGGACCACACGCTGAGTACGGCCTGTCAGCCAGCTACGAATCCATCTGGTGGTAATGCTATCTAACCCACATTTTTCTATCTTATCAAGTAGTAGGTTGTGATCTACTTTATCAAATGCCTTACTGAAGTCCAAGTAAATTATATCTACAGCGTTCCTCTGGTCCACTAGTTTTGTCACTTGGTCAAAGAATGTAATAAGATTTGTCTGGCATGATCTGTTTTTGACAAACCCATGTTGACTTTTAGTGATGACTTTGTTTGCATCAAGGTGTTCGCTGATTTGTTGTTTGATTATCTTTTCCAGAATCTTCCCAGGTATTGAGGTCAGGCTGATAGGTCTGTAGTTTCCTGGATCTATTTTTTTTCCCCTTTTTTGAAGATGGGAACTACATCAGCTCTCTTCCAGTCCTCTGGTACTTCCCCAGTGCTCCAGGATCTTTGAAAAATATAGTTCAGTGGTTCTGAGATCACGTCTGCCAGTTCCTTGAGAACCTTGGGGTGTAATCCATCTGGTCCTGGTGATTTGAACTCGTCTAGGCTGGATAGGTGCTCACTTACCATTTTCTTGCCTATCTTAACTTGCATTTCTATTCTGGTTTTTATGGCACTGGTTTGGGTAGGTTGGACTGTTTTTTCCTTTTGTGTAAAGACAGATGCAAAAAACGAATTAAATAGTTCTGCTTTCTCCCTATTGCTTGTCACCTATTAAGACCCTTAAGCATCAAAGTGAGATACACTTTGCGATTGTTGTTATTGTTTGCTAACGTATTGCTCCTTTCAGTTGCAATTGGTCTGCCTTTAGGTAGAGAATTATGTTGATGGAAGCAAAAGATAGTTCAGGGTGCTGAACTCCAAGTGAGTCTAAAAATTTTGTTGAAGCTATCACAAGCATTGTGGGATGGGAGTGTTGAATTAGGAGGCATGGAAAAGCGGGGGGGGGGGGCTGAAGCAGCATCAAAGATGGAGGGGCAGATCATCATGAAGAATGTCTATGTGCTTGCTAAAATTGTCATCGAAGGCACATAATCGGTCACGGAGAAGACATTCCAAGTATGGATGCATAAATTCAGAGAGTGCCTACCTTTTGATATCCAAATTCTACTGAGTTGTCCTATTTCAGGAGGTCTTCGGTGTAATCTCTGATCTGGCATTGGAATAAGTCTCCTCCTCTTCTCCCAGGATTGTCAGCAAAGTGTAAACACAGAGAAGGTTTGGGCTCAAGAAGAGTGAGACCTCAATTTTTCAAGACATTCCTCATAAAGCCATTAAATTCCAAACCATTAGTGTTTGGCTGAACTCTGCAATTCTTCCCGGTATGAAAAAGTTATACCTTTTTAATGTTTAAATTGCCATTAATGGGCAATTCAACTGCAGAAGGAAGAGAAGCAAGAAAGGGAAAAATTGGATCTCTCTTTTTCATTTCTTCCCTGGGGATGCTAGACACTAGAGATCAAGAGTTCATAAAAGAAGCAATAGTTTTCTATATAGCTCAGGAAACAAAAGCACTCTACATTTTCTGTTAAAATGATTTGATTAAGGTCTACTCTGATGAAAGAAAATTAGAAGGCACTGAGAGAGCTGCCACTATTAGTCCTTGAAGTTTCTCTAGACCAAGGAAACAGACCATTAAGATACTGGTCATAAAAACCAGTCTCAATAAAGTTCTAGTCTTCTTTATCATCCCCTCTTCTTGTATCACCTGAGACTTTTCCTATTTCCTTTCCCAAGGCTCGGGGAAGGCTTTTGTAACAGATTCTGAATGTGTCTCTCAAGTCCACATGAAACCCTACAAAGAAGCTTCTTGCTCCTGGGAGCAGAAAAGATGGAGTAAGTAAGGTAAAAGGTAAAGGTTCCCCTGCACATGCGTGCTAGTCGTTTCCGACTCTAGAGGCACCGGCTCATCTCCGTTTCAAAGCCGAAGAGCCAGCGCTTGTCTGAGGACGTCTCCGTGGTCATGTGGCCGGCATGACTAGACGCCAAAGGTGCACGGAACGCTGTTACCTTCCCACCGGAGTGGTCCCTATTTTTCTACTTGCATTTTTACGTGCTTTCGAACTGCTAGGTTGGCAGAAGCTGGGACACATAACAGGTGCTCACTCTGTTACGCGGCACTCGGGATTCGACCTGCCAAACTGCCGACCTTCTGATCGACAAGCTCAGAGTCCTAACCCACTGGACCACCGCGTCCCTGGGAGTAAGTAAAGTGGGATGCTAATAGTCCATACTGAAAAACATTCTGAGATCAGAGCACTGAGAATGTCCATACCAGCTTCAGAATTATTTTAGCTTTAGGTAAAAATAAAGGTTTCCCCTCTCCTGCCATGCTCAACTCTAGGGAGATGTTCAACATCCAAAAGTGCTTTTTCATGAGGCAACTGGACTTTCTTGTTCTTCTTTGAAGACATTTCACTTCTCATCCAAGAAGCTTCTTCAGCTTTGACTGGATGGTGGGGAATCGAAGGACTTATACTCCTTGCAGACAGTTGGTCATTTGCATTATTTTAGAGAGTCGTTGAGGCCACTTGGAGATTTATCTGTGTCCTCAGGGTCACCTGAGTAGGGGAAATGGGTCTGTGTCCTCAGGGTCACCTGAGCAGTGCAAATGGGTGTGGAGACCTCTTGGCACTGCTGAAAGGACTGTGTTGTAGACTGGAAACAGATGATGTCCTACCCCTCCCCCGCTGTAGAGAGAGGGCTGTTCAGTTTTGACAAAGATGGCCTCTTTGACCCCTCTTTCAAACCAGTGGTTCTCTCTGTCCAGAATGTGGACTTTGTTGTCTTCAAGAGTGGCCTTTGTCTTTTTAAAGCAGATGAACTGCTGAATCTGGTCCTGATGGGTTTATTCCCTTATATCCTCTATCTTCAGTCTACAGCACAGTCTTTCCATTTTTTGCACTTATTTTTTTTCCTTTCAGTTGGTCAGAGAGCTCTTTGTGCAACCAAGCTGTTTTTTTTTCTTGGTTTTCTTGTTTTTCCTTTTTAGTGGTATTGATAAAAAAAATCTGATTTATCACCATCTTTGATGTGCTTTATTGATGCCAGGCAACAAACCCATATTTTGGAACAACATTGACCACAGATTTTGCTGTATCTAAAACAATCTCGAAAAAGTTTACATCCACTGCTAAAGCAGAGCTGATGGCATTAATCCCTGTTGGCTTGGTGCATTGAATATGCTAAGTCATTAAACATGGTTTGTATAAAAAAGATAAGCCAGATTCTGGTTTAGTGTAATGTATAAACTCAGCTGCAGAAATCATGTGCAGTGCTGAAAGTAAAGTTTGTTTGTTTGGGAAGGAAGTGTCAGGTGGCCCCCAGATGGTCCCTGTGAACCCTTGAAATATGTTTCAAAATGTTCAACCATGTCACAGAGCCTGACTAGCCAATTTCCTCCTATTCACAGAGCTTCTGATTTTTGGATTGCACTCTGGAACCAAACACCAGAATAGCTTCTGAGTCTCTTATTTCCGAAAATGAAGACAGTCTTTGAAGTTTGCCCTCTCTCTCTCTTTTTCTTTTCTGCCCCATGCTAAGAATATTTATGTTGTGTACTGGGTTCTTTTCTTGAAGGAAGAGACAAGGCGAGTGAGTTCAGGCAGGAACATGCTTTCATTGAAGATCAGGAACTGAACTGGGAAACAGGGCTGCAAATGCAGCTATTTACACCCTGGTCTCTAGGTGTCAGCCAATAGGTTTAAAGCAACCTAGTGCCACCCTAGAGACAACCAATGACAGTCCCGGAGACGAGTTGTCTGAGGAGCTGGGAGCCGTTAGCCAGTTTCTTGCTTACGCAACCTTCCAGCATTGAAAACCCACATGGTACACAGTAAAACAAGGCCCAATACATTACAATTTATTTATGTATTTGTTCAGTCAGTCAGTCTGTCAGTCAGTCAATCATCGGAAGGCAGAACAAGAAGCAATGGATGGAAACTAATCAATGAGAGAAGCAAACTAGAAGTAAGGAGAAACATTCTGACAGAACAATGAATCGGTGGAATGGTTTACCTTCAGAAGTTGTGGGTGCTTCATCACTGGAGGCTTTTAAGAAGAGACTGGGCAGCCATTTGTGTGAAATGGTATAGGGCTTCCTGCTTGACCAGGGGGTTGGACTAGAAGACCTCCAAGGTTCCTTCCAACTCTGTCATTCATTCATTCATTCATTCATTCATTCATTCATTCATTCATTCATTCATTCCACACCTTCTCATGGTGATGCTTTTCAGCCTCAGCTAATGTTGGAGATGATGGAGGGATTATGTTTCTTTTGGTCACAGGGCAGTATCCTGAGCTGTCCATTCTTCTTAGGCTGAGAAATCTTAATTAGAAGAATTTCTTCTCCTGGCTTGCTTTGGGACTGAATTGGACTGTGAGAAGACTCTTTGAAAGTAATTCAACAGGGAGAGTCTGGATATTCCTATTCAGGCCTTTTTCCCCACTAATCAAGAAACTGGAAGACCTTCAAGTTCTACTCATGACAAGTTCACCAAAATTCTCTTCTCTTTGGACAAAAATGGACAAAAATGTTGGACTATTTTTCTTCTTCTTCAGATTAAATGATAAATGTTTGGAAGGAAATACAGAAAGTTTTTGACTTTGCTTGAACCAATTCAGAAGAAAAACTATATTTGCTTCAAAAAATGTACACTATATGCAATGTTTGTAAACAGGACGAAATGGGCAAGATGGTGGACAGTTGCACTGATTCTTGGATTCATTGGGAAAATAAGGAAGTTGCTGTCACACTTAATAATTGCTACCATAAGACATTACTCCTTTAATGGGCCTTGATTCCAGGAATTGGACATCCAGATTAGATTGCTTCTCTAATCAGATATCTTTTGGTTTTACAGATTTCAAGATACGATCATGTTTTCAAGAACTTCCTTGTTTGCGATAACACTTAAAGTTTCAAAATTCAGAAGAATATTGTGCAAGTTCTTTTTATTTCTTCTGAGAAATCTTGGTGAAGCTTCATTCTCTTTCTCAACTGCACTTACATCAAGTGCAGGCTAAGGGGATTCATTGGAAAAAAAAACAACAGACATGGTTAGATCCTGAAAGACACCGGCTATTCCCATCTGGAGATTCATCACCAGGTATGTCTGGAGTTTCTGTTGTGGTAATCATTATTTGCAAAATACTCTTTTTTGAGTTTAGGATAAAACTTAAAGACCATTAGGGGTCTTCTGGCCAATATTAGAACTCATTTTAATAGCAACCTTTTCCTCAGGATAGTGCAACAGCAATCTTCCCATCTCTGACCTGTTGACTGGTATGTGTCTGACTTTGGTAGAATGTCTTTTATCTGAGTACTTTTTCTTCATGGGAGGAAGAAAAAGAGGAATTGCTCAAGATCACAAAAATCCAAGTAAATCCTAGAATCATCTAAGAATAGAATAGAATAGAATAGAATAGAATAGAATAGAATAGAATAGAATAGAATAGAATAGAATAGAATAGAATAGAATAGAATAGAATAGAATAGAATAGAATAGAATAGAATAGAATAGAATAGAATAGAATAGAATAGAATTGAATTAGAGTGGAGTGGAGTGGAGTGGAGTGGAGTGGAGTAGAGTAGAGTAGAGTAGAGTAGAGTAGAGTAGAGTAGAGTAGAGTAGAGTAGAGTAGAGTAGAGTAGAGTAGAATAATAGAGCTTAAGGGACCTTGGAGGTCTTCTAGTCCAAACCCCTGCTAAAGCAGGAAACCCTATATGATTTCAGACAAACGGTTGTCCAATCTCTTCTTGAAAACTTCCAGCGTTGGAGCATTTACAACTTATGGAGATAAGTTGTTCCACTGGTTAATTGTTCTCACTGTCAGAAAATTCCTCCTTAGTTCTAGGTTGCTTCTCTCCTTGATTAGTTTCCATCCGTTGCTTCTTGTCCTGCTTTCAGGTGCTTTGGAGAATAGCTTGACTCCCTCTTCTTTGTGGCAGCCCCTGAGATATTGGAACACTGCTATCATGTCACCCCTCACCCTTCTCTTCATTAAACTAGACATGCCCAATTCCAGCAACCACTCTTTATAAGTGTTAGCTTCCACTCTATATGATCTGGTCCCTTACAAGCCAGTAAGGGCAACTTGCTTATTTATTACAAATAAATCAGTTCAACCCCTTGTCAGACTCATGAACAGTTCTAGAGCAGAAGTTGTGAGTGGTTAAGGAATGTCCTGCCTACTATAGGGATCTGCCTTGACGGAATAGGTAACAGAAAGAGCAAAAAATAACAGTGCAATCTTTCCAGTTGACTCTTTACAAAGTACTTTCACATCAAATCTATGCTGAATTGTTGCGGGTACTGTTCATTTGAAATGAGTAGTCCTCAACTTTCAATCATAATTGAGCTGGGGATTAAAGTCATACCACTCATTAAGTAGGTCATAACAGCACGTCAGAGTTGAAAAAGGCTTTTGAATGAGAAGTGAAACATCTTCAAAGAAAAAAAAAAGGAAAGTCCAGTTACCTCATGAAAGAGCATCTTTGGGGTAGGTCATAACATGAAGTCTCCCAATTTTGCTACCTGTTTTGTGACGGTTTGTTAAACACATGCTATGGTCATTGGAATTTTGACTAGGGATTGTTGACTAGGTTTTTTTTAGAGTCTATTGTAACTTTGAGAGGTCACTAAGCAACTGATTGTAAGTTGAGGACTAATCTGAATATTCAAACTTACACATCATCATTGAAAAACTTGACTCCCTACTAAGCTTATGAAGGTATTACTTTGCTCTTACGAGAGCAAAGAATTTGTCTTGATCCTCAAGTTGAGATAACACAAAACCTTCAGAATATATCATACAATCAACTCATGGTATGCTTTGCATTTATAAGCATGCTATGAATATACAGTAAACTAAGGGGGTTCCTTTCTAAAATAACATTCTCTTTGATTTTGCTCCTATTTATTCCGATTATCCAGGTGGTCCTGGAATCAGTGGAACAACTTCCAAGTTATAGGAATGCCAGTAAGGTCTTTATATAGAATAGAGTAAAGCTGGAAGGGACCTTCTAGTCCAGACATGTCAAACACAAGGCCCGGGGGCCGGATCCAGCCCGTGAAGTGGTTTCATGCGGCCTGCAAAGCCATCCTGGAAACAGTGAGGGAACAGCCCCCACTGCCTTGGCCCTGGCCTAGAGACCCTCCTTCTGCCAGAGACCCTCAGATCTGTCCCACTCCTGCCAGGCCCCCATAAGCACCCTTGATGCGAATGATGTAGAGATGGCCATGCCCACCCAGCAGGCCATACGCACTCTAGCCACGCCCACCCAGAAGGCCACGCCCACCCTGGCCATACCCACCCGGCCCCCTGAGGGCAACCGCAATGCTGATGCGGCCCTCAATGAAATTGAGTTTGACACCCCTGTTCTAGTCCATCCCCCTGCTCAAGCAGGAGAACCTATACCATCTCAGACAAGTGACTCTAGCCTCTTCTTAAAAATCTCCAGGGCTGGAGCACCTGCAACTTCTGAAGGCAAGCTGTTCCTCTGGTTAATTGTCCTCACTGTTAGGAATTTTCTCCTTAATTCAACGTTGTTTCTCTCTTTGATCAGTTTCCAACCATTGTTTCTCGTCCTGCCCTCTGGTGCTTTGGTGAATAATGTGACCCCCTCCTCTTCTTTGTGGTAGCCCCTCAAATACTGAAACACTGCTATCATGCCTTCCCTATTTCTTCTTTTCTTTAGACTGGCCAAACCCAAGTCCTGCAGCCGTTCTTCACATGTTTTAGTCTCCAGGCCTTTGATCATCTTAGTTGCTCTTCTCTGATTTTTTCCCACCAAACTCTCGACATCTTTTTTATGATATGGTAAACTTGGCTGCTGCTTACTCACATTTAAACCTTGCATATTTCCATCAATGCTGATGGAAATAAATGAGGAACTACGTAATTTTGGCTTAATCCTCAGATCTCCTTAAACCTGAGATGAAGCCTTTGTTGCTACTTTATGAAATTGGACCCTTTATTAGGCTTGTAAGATTTGCTAATGTAACCTTATAATAAAGTAGAATTTAGAATCCCCAATGAGATTTTATGGACTCCCCAAGATACACAAAATAGGAGTTCCCCTTAGAACTATTGTAGCACTAAATAGTTGGAACAATGATTAGGTTTCCTGACTTCACCCTCAAACAGCACAATCACATCATCCACCCAATTTTTAACAAAATTGCAAAGCTTAAATATGATTATCCTATTATGTATTAATATTCATAGTTTAGGCTTCTTGTTTGGAATACCTTGCTAATATTAATTTTGCTGATCAATGACAAGACATCAATCTTTGTGAACAATGGCAAACTCATGAAACAGGTAGAACATTTAAATATCTGATTGGGTTCTGTTCTTTCTATTAATTGGTAGCTGCTAACTTTTAAAAGATTTTCATTCAATTTTTAATATTCCTTTTTTATAATTATTGCTGGATAATAATAATAATAATAATAATAATAATAATAATAATAATAATAATAATAATAATAATAATAATAATAATAATAATAATAATAATAATAACGTTAGAAGAGACCTTGGAGGTCATCTACAGTAGATGCGGTTCCATTGAGGACCACACGCTGAGTACGGCCTGTCAGCCAGCTACGAATCCATCTGGTGGTGATGCTATCTAACCCACATTTTTCTATCTTATCAAGTAGTAGGTTGTGATCTACTTTATCAAATGCCTTACTGAAGTCCAAATAAATTATATCCACAACATTCCTCTGGTCCACTAATTTTGTCACTTGGTCAAAGAATGGAATAAGATTTGTCTGGCATGATCTGTTTTTGACAAACCCATGTTGGGTTTTAGTAATGACTTTGTTTGCATCTAGGTGTTCGCTGATTCGTTGTTTCATTATCTTCCCAGGTATTTATTTATTTATTTATTTGTTTGTTTTATATACCGCCCTTCTCCCGGAGGACTCAGGGCAGTGTACAGAGCAATAAAGTAAGAATACAATAAAGCAATAAAGTGAGAAAATTTTAAAACCCAAATCCATCAGGCCAGGCCGGCTTGTTGGAATAAATAAGTTTTTAGATCACGCCGGAAGGAGCGAAGGTTGGGGGCCATCCGGATTTCAGCTGGTAAGCGGTTCCAAAGGATTGGCACACCCACCGAGAATGCTCTCCCCCTGGGGGTCACCAGCCAACATTCTCTGACCGGTGGCACCCTGAGGAGGCCCTCTCTGTGGGAGCGCACAGGACGGAGGGATGTTGACGCTGGCAGTAGGTGCTCCCGTAGGTAATCCGGACCCATGCCATGTAGCACCTTGAATTTCACCCAGAAGGCAACTGGAAGCCAGTGCAGCTCACGGAGCAGAGGTGTAATATGGGAGTATCGGGAGACCCCCAAAAGCACTCGTGCAGCTGCACTCTGCACCAGCTGAAGCTTCCGAGGGGTTCTCAAGGGCAGCCCCATGTAAAGAGCGTTGCAGTAGTCAAGACGAGAGGTCACAAGTGCATGGGTGACTGTACGCAAGGCATCCAGGTCCAGATAGGGTCGCAGCTGGCGCACCAGACGAACCTGGGCGAAGGCCCCTCTAGTCACAGCTCCTATATGATCTTCTAAGGAGAGCTGTGAATCTAAGAGGACACCCAGATTGCGAGCCTTATCTACGGGGGGGTAATAACTCGCCCCCGATATTAAGAGATGGAATAATCTGAATATCCTGACATGCCGGTATGTACAGCCATTCAGTCTTGTCCGGGTTGAGTTGAAGCCTGTTCCTCCACATCAATTCCCGGACCGCTTCCAGGCAACGGGACATCACGTTGAGGGCATCACTGATGTGGTTTGGGGTCGAGATGAAAAGCTGGGTGTCATCAGCATACTGATGATATCCCACTCCAAAACCATGGATGATCTCACCTAGCGGCTTCATATAGATGTTAAACAGGAGAGGTGAGAGGACCAACCCCTGAGGAACTCCATAAATGAGAGGCCTCGGGGTCGATCTCTGGTCACCCGCCAGATAGGTCTTAATTTTCTGGATCTATTTTTTCCCTTTTTTGAAGATGGGAACTACATCAGCTCTTTTCCAGTCCTCTGGTAGTCCCCCAGTGCTCCAGGATCTTTGAAAAACATAGTTCAGTGGTTCTGAGATCACATCTGCCATTTCCTTGAGAACCTTGGGGTGTAATCCGTCTGGTCCTGGTGATTTGAACTCGTCTAGGCTGGACAGGTGCTCACTTACTGTTTTCTTGCCTATCTTAACTTGTGTTCCTAATCTGTTTTTTACGGTACTGTTTTTCCCTTTGTGTAAAGACGGATGCAAAAAACAAGTTAAATAGTTCTGCTTTCTCCCTATTGCTTGTCACCTTCTTGCCATTTTCTGCCACTAATGGGCCAATCATTTCCTTGACTTTTTTCTTGTTTTTTGCATGTTGAAAAAAGCTTTTTTTTTTGTTATTTTTGACTTTTGTTGCAAGCCTTAGTTCATTTTGAGCCTTAGCTTTCCTCACTTCATCTTTGCAGGCACGGGCTATTTGCTGATATTCTGCCTTAGTTATGTGCCCCTCTTTCCACTTGTTATACTTGTCCTTTTTGTCTTTCAATTTAGGTCAGTTCCCTTGATTGTGTTTGGTTTTGGACTTTAAATAAACTTTGATTGCTTGATTGAAAGCTAAGAATCTTTATGAAGGCTACTGCTAAGCTTGTAAGCCGCCCTGAGTCTTCGGAGAAGGGCGGGATATAAATGGAATTAAAATAAAATAAAAATAATAAAATAAATACCTGTTTTGTGTGGATGGCAGACATACAGTGACTTTGAATTCCTGAAGAACACAATTCCTTTAAATCATTTTGACAATAAGAAGAGTCAAGTTTGCTTTCTTTTAATAATTGCATTTCCCCTTAAATTGCAGTGTCCTGGATTGTCCTCTTTAACCAGAGATTTGAAGTTTTCTGCACACGTTTTGCACAATGGAGTATGTATTTGAATTAATGGAAGGTAGGCATAGCATATATTACATAATCTTCCTTTCCTTTGTGGGTTCTGCTGATGAAGAAAATATCAAATTTTCATAATACTTCATCAGCTTATTCCAGAATTCAAACGGTAACACCAGTACATGAGTCCCTTTTCCCCTCCCCCTCCTGGGGTTGAGGTATGGGTTGACACTTTGAAAACATTCAATGGGTGCATTTACAGAATGGCTCCTGAGGGAATGTTTTTATGGAGAATGTAAGAAGACTAACACACTGATACAGTGTCTATGATTTATTTTTATTTATTTTATTATTCCATTTATATCCCGCCCTTCTCCGAAGACTCAGGGCGGCTTACAAGCTTAGCAGTATCTGCTGTTGCAGATTTCCTCTCTGCAACAGCATCCTAGAATTGTCTTTGGATAAGGGTTGAGCCTTATCCAACCACATGAAACTGAATGTGGAGAAAAGCAAGGTTTTACCCCTAGGCAGAAAAATAAAAACAAAGTTTTTTGTACAGACCTGGCTCAAAAAGTGTAACTGTGAGAGGGACCTTGGTGTCCTACTCAGTGGTGGGATTCAAATATGGGAACAACCAGTTCTCTGATTGGATGCCACTTCTGAGTCCTCCGGGAGAAGGGCGGTATATAAATAAAATTATTATTATTATTATTATTATTATTATTCTAGAACTTCATTCTGGGCCTGGGCAACAAAAAAATTAGCTACCGCTTCTGCTGAAGTGGTGCAAACTGCCTGAATCCCACCACTGGTCCTAGTGGATGATCCCTTAAACCTGAAGCAGCAGTGTGCGGCAGCAGCCCAAAAAAGCTAATACAATCTTTTGTTGTATAAACAGAGTTATAGAATCAAAATCACATGTATTAGTACCACTTTATAAAGCCTTAGCAAGACCACACATAAAATACTGTATCCAGTTTTGGTCACCCCATTATAAAACAGATGTTGATACTTTGTAAAATGTCCAAAGAAGAACAGCTAAGATGGTTAAAGGCCTGGAGACTAAAAGATATGAAGAATGCTTCAGGAACTGGGTTTGGCTAGTTTAGAGAACAGAAGGACTAGGGGGGGACATGATGGCAGTGTTCCAGTATTTGGGGGGCTGCCACAAAGAAGAGGGGGTCAATCTATCTTCCAGAAGCAAGACAAGAAACAATGGATGGAGGCTAAAACATATAGGGAACGGTTGCTGGAATTGGGTATGTGTAGTTTAAGGAAGAGAAGGGTGAGGGGTGACATGATAGCAGTGTTCCAATATCTCAGGGGCTGCCCCAAAGAAGAGGGAGTCAAGCTATTCTCCAAAGCACCTGAAAGCAGGACAAGAAGCAACGGATGGAAACTAGTCAAGGAGAGAAGCAACCTAGAACTAAGGAGAAACTTCCTGACAGTTAGAACAACTAACCAGTGGAACAACCTGCCTCCAGAAGCGGTGAATGCTCCAACACTGGAAGTCTTTAAGAAGAGACTGGACAGCCATTTGACTGAAATGGTATAGGGTTTCCTGCCTGAGCAGGGGGTTGGACTAGATGACCACCAAGGTCCCTTCCAACTTCATATATTATTATTATTATTATTATTATTATTATTATTATTATTATTATTATTATTATTATTATTATTATTATTATTATTATTAAGCTAATCAAAGAAAGAAGCAACCTAGAACTAAGGAGAAACTTCCTAACAGTGCAAACTATAAGTGGAACAGCTTGTAGGTGCTTCATCACTTGAGGTTTTAAAGAAGAGACTGGACATCCACCTGTCTGAAATAGTATAGGATCTCCTGCTTGAGCAAGCGGTTGGACTAGAAGACCTCCAAGGTCCCTTCTATTCTGACTAGGTATTGGGTATTTATGTTCTTTTAAGAGAATTTCAAGAAAAATATGTGATTGGAGGCCCAGATGCATTTCTGAAAATGAAGGAAGGGTGGAAAGAAAACTTTCCTTTTCAAAATTAGTATATTTTACATATTTTGAATTAATTATTAGTTAAATAGTTTTGGGGTGGGAAGCTTAAAGAGCCTCATAGATATTGATTATTGGCCTATGATCATTATATATACAAAGACCCAAAGACAGAAACACACACATTTAAATTTGGAAGAAGTGTCTAACACACATTAGCATTTTTGCTGCCTGGTGTTATTGATCATAGTCGTGACTTACTATAATTGCTTCCTCTCTAAAGAATATCTCCATTACGATGATGATTCAATCCACACCGTTCGTATTGGATATGAGTATAACTACATGTAAGTATAATATAGTACAAAGTATTTTCTTTGCGGGACTGCAGTCTTCCACTTGTTTCCTAATATTCCAAAAGGAAAATTCCTCCTCTGCTTTTCATCCAGTGCAAGAGTCAGATAAGGGACAGAGTTTATTTATTTATTATCGTATTATTTATTAGTTGGATTTATATACCGCCCTATTCCCGAAGGACTCAGGGCGGTTCACAGGGCAATTAAAACAGTACAAAAAGAACAATAAAATGGGATTAAATTAGTAAAGGCCCACAATTCCTAATAACAATAAAATTAAATTTTAAAATTAATTTAATATAATTTAATTAAATACTTTAAAATTTAAAATCCCTCAGTCTAGGCCAGAGAATTCGAACAACCAGGTGTTTAAGTCCCGGTGAAAAGAGCGAAGGTCCGGGGCAGTCCGAAGCTCCATCGGCAGTTCGTTCCAAAGGGCGGGCGCACTCACAGAGAAGGCCCTCCCCCTGGGAATCACCCGCCGGCAATCTCTAACCGGCGGAACCCTAAGGAGGCCCTCCCTGTGGGCGCGCACAGGACGATGGGAAGCTGATGCTGGCAGCAGGTGCTCCCTAAGGTGTTCCCTATCAACAGCTCATCCCCAGGTCAGAATGACTAAGAAACCTCCATTGACAGCACACATGAAGTTGGCAGAGTCTCAAAAACCAGGCATTCCAGCAGAAATAGTAGAGTAGAACTCAGATAAAGAAGATCTCCATAGATATAAATGTTACTGACCTAGACTTAGTTACGTATATTATGAAGCATCAAACAGACACGAGAGTTTTAGCATTGTATAGATGAGAGTTGGAAAGTGAAAGAACAGAAGAGAAACTGAGCCGAAGGAGGAAGAGATGAAATTCATTTCAGTCCATTAGTATCCCAGAAAAAAGAAAAGAGGAGAAGAATGGGTTGCAAAGTAACAATAACACTCTGAACCCTATTATTTCTCCCCTGTCCTATTCAAGGAATGTATAAGTAGTCCTCAGGTAGTCCTCAACCTCAAATTTCTGGATGACACTTAGAACTGTACTTGTTTTCAAACCGGAAGTCTACTGTTTGCAAATACATTTCCCCTAGATATGGTGGTTGGAGAAATTGTGAGGTAGAATTACATCATATTATCTTTCCTTTAGTACTGTTGTGATTCAGAGTCAGCCTGTGGGTTCGGCATTTGGGTCGGACGACTCAGAGGAGGAGGAGGGGGGTGTTGGAGAGGTTGCTGAGGGGGTTGGAGAGCTTGCTGATGAGAGCCCCCAGCCAGGCCCCTCCCACCTGGTCATGACACAGACCCAGCTGTGTGAGCCTGACAGCGTGGATGAAGATGACCCACAGCTGGCCCTGTTAAAGGACGCCTGATGCAGGAGGCAGTCAATCAGGAGTAAACAGAGGAAGGCAATGGGGCACCTCGGAAGGAGGCAGAGAGAAGCCACGCCCTGAACTGTATAAAAGGGGAATGCGTGGGAGGGCTGGTTTGCTGAAGGCAACCGCTTGAATAGCTCCTGTTTCATGGTTCGTGTCTTGTTCTGTTTGCTTTTGTGCCCATAAATTTGGCAGGTTTAGTTCCAGCCTCTTGCCTTCTTGTAAAAGGGGTTGTCCTTGCCTTTTCTGCCGGGCCGGTAGCAGGCTGGTACAGAACAAGTACACTCCATGTAATCAGAAGAATAACTGAACTTTGGTGGTCTTTGTTTGGAATCTATGGCATGTGATGTCCCGTTGCCTGGAGGCGGTTCGGGTCTGGATGGGGAGGAACAGACTTCAACTCAACCCTGACAAGACTGAGTGGCTGTACATTCCGGCATCCCGGGACACCTGGGATGTTCCATCTCTTTCTATGGGGGGTGAGTTTTTACCCCCTGTGGATAGGGCTCGCAACTTGGGAGTCCTCCTAGATTCACGACTCACTTTGGAGGATCATATAGTGGCCGTGACTAGGGGGGCTTTTGCCCAGGTTCGCCTGGTGCGCCAGTTGCGGCCCTATCTGGACCGGGAGGCCTTATGTATGGTCACTCATGCGCTCGTGACCTCTCGCCTAGACTACTGTAATGCTCTCTACATGGGGCTTCCCTTGAAGACTACTCGGAGGCTCCAACTGGTACAGAATGCAGCCGCGAGAGTTGTCTTGGGAGTTTCCCGGTACTCCCATGTTACACCTTTGCTCCGTGAGCTGCATTGGTTACCAGTTGTCTTCCAGGTAAGGTTCAAGGTTTTGGTTATGATCTTTAAGTCCCTACATGGCATGGGTCCGCGATACCTCGAGGACCACCTGCTGCCGGCGTCAACTCCCCTCCGCCCTGTGCGTGCCCACAGAGAGGGCCTCCTCAGGGTGCCTCCGGTCAAGGAATGTTGACTGGTGGCCCCCAGGGGGAGGGCCTTCTCTGTGGGTGCTCCGGCATTATGGAACCAACTGCCGGTTGAGCTCCGGATGGCATCGGACCTCCGATCCTTCCGTCGCGGGTTGAAGACCCATTTATTTGAACTAGCGGGTCTGGCCTGATGGGGGTATATGGGTTTTTATAGGCTTGTTATTATTTAATCATTCTTGTTTTAATTGGGCATTGGTTTAATTTTCTTTTAATTTTTGTATTGTTATTTATATATGCCCTGTGAACCGCCCTGAGTCCCTTAGGGAGAAGGGCGGTATAGAAATCTCAATAAATTAAATTAAATTAAATGTTCTTGACCACATGACAACTGTCATATATAGGGTCTATTTATAGGCCCACAAGCTCTTTTTCCTGTAAATGGGAAAAGGATCAGCAACCTGATATTCTTCATAACTTTTGATTGTAACATTCTCTAACTTCAAGTTAGTAGGCACGGCAAAAGGAGGACATGACCAACTTTCCCCCACATTCCTTTACTCTGGCACGCATAAGTCTCTTGAGTTTTCAGTATCTAAGTAGCTTTTCACTGGGGTGTTTATTGTTCAGTCACTATGTTGTATCTGACTCTTCATAACCATAGCACACCAGGCCCTCCCCTTTCTTCCACTGTCTCCCAAAGTTTGCCCAAATTCAAATTCATTCTGTGGATTACACTAACCATCTCATCCTCTGTCTATGGAGATTCTCAGTCATCCAGGTCAGAGTTATCCCAAAGATGCTTTTTCACGAGGCAACTGACCTTCTTATTTTACTTTATTTTATTTTTTATTTCTTTTAATCCAATTTATATCCCGCCCTTCTCCGAAGACTCAGGGCGGCTTACAATTTAAAGCACAAATCAATGTACTTAGCAATAGCCTTCATTCTATGTATATGCCTGCTTATTAGGGCTTTCCCCCCACCCCAAGCGGCATTATTACAAAGTCAGCTTATTGCCCCCAACAATCTGGGTCCTCATTTTACCTACCTCGGAAGGATGGAAGGCTGAGTCAACTTTGAAAATGTTTCATTTCTCATCCAAGAAGTTTCTTCAGCATTCCAGCTCTTCAGGTCTATTGAAGAAGCTTCTTGGATGAGAAGCAAAATGTCTTCAAAGAAAAATGGGAAAGTCCATTTGTCTCGTGAAAAAGCATCTTTGGGATCTCATCCTCTGCCATCCCCTTCTCCTTTGGCCTTCCGTCTTTCCCAACATTGGGGCCTTTTCCAATAAGTCCTCTCTTCTCATTTGGTGGCCAAAGTAACTCAGCTTCAGCTACAGTATCTGTCCTTCCAAAGAACATTCAGGGTTAATTTCCTTTAGGATTGACTGATTGCACTTCAAGAGACTTTCAAGAGTCTTCTCCAGCACCACAATTTGAAACCCTTGATTCTTTGGCACTCAGCCTTCCTTGTGGTCCCACTCTCCCAGCCATAAAGTTCAAATTAGCATTTATTGGAGTTAACAAGCTCTGCTTGATATACTGACAAGACCTCTATCAGTTACACTTTGAAGACAAACTGCTAGTGCTAGAACATTCCTTTAAATGTATATTCGCCACAGTGTGCCTGTATTCATACTTGTAATCCCCTCCAAAGAATGTAAATGCAAACATTATATATTGTGTCCTCCCCCCCCCCATATTAGTTTTCCTTTCCTATTTTTTGGGTTGCCCTTTGGTTGCTCAGATACCTGATAACTCTAGTGTGCCTTCAGCCAGAACGTCTAATAATGGGAAATGTTGGCAATTTCACTGAAATGCATCTTGAAGATTTTGAGGTGAAAGATTTTGAGGTGGATCTGTACTGAGTATAGCAATTCTCCAGCCCCATAAGTAGCATTGATTTTACGGCTGTAATTTCCATGAGATGATGAAAAAAATACATATGTGTTGATATGATATCTGTAAGTGAAAAATAATTTTGTGTGTGTGTCTGTGTATGTGTGTGTGAGTGAGTGAGACTGTGTGTGTAAGAGAACTGATTCCCTTTTCCTTTTTTTTAAAGCAGGGTGCATCCCCAAACTATTTTGAATACTTCTGAACTTTCAAGGAGCGATCCAGAAAATGTCAACAGCTCTTTGCATATTATCGATTGGGTGGAAACTGCTCTGAATACTTCTAAAATATCAGAAATGCCTTTTCCAGATAATCCAGATAATTTAACACGAAATCTTATCAATGGCTTCATTGCCCTTATTTGCATTTTAGGTCTGGTAGGAAATGCAGGGACCATTTATCTCCTGGCTTTTTCCATTAAGAGGAATTCTTTCACCACATACATCCTGAATCTCTCCATCGCTGATTTTGGGGTCCTCACATCCCTCATTGTGGCAGCTACGTTTGTGGGGGTGTCAACTCTTCATAAAAGAAGTTACATTGTCCAAACCTTTTTCTTCTTGTTCTTTGAGCTCTTTTCCTTCACCTATTCTGCTAGCCAGTTTCTGCTGACGGCCATCAGCCTGGACAGGTGCGTGGCTGCCTTGTTCCCACTCTGGCATCGCTGCCATCGTCCGCCATATCTCTCCACTCTTGCTTGTGGCCTCATCTGGATCCTCTCCTTCCTGCTCTCTGCAGTGCACTTCCTTTTCCACCAGAACAGAGGCTCTGGAAGTTCACCTTTGCTTTACCAGCTTATTGTGAATGGCTTATTTTGTACGCCTCTCATGGTTTTGTCTACTATGACCCTCTGGATTCACATGAGGTCTAAATCGCAACGCACTCAAAGGAAGCTGCTCACCACCATCTTGCTGGCTCTCCTCTTCTTCCTCCTTTTCTCTCTCCCAATGTATGCCTCATATGTCATTTATTATTTCAGCTTCCCTCATCCTGTCCTCTTGACAATTGGGATAGGAAGTGCTGTTCTCAACAGCAGCATCAACCCCCTTCTTTATTTCTTAGTGGGGAGGAAGAAGCGGGGAAGGAATCAGCCCAGAACATCCTTGAAGTTGGCTCTTCAAAGGGTCTTCAAGGAGGAGCAGCAGGGCAGGCTGGAAGAACCGCGAGCTGCAAAGGAAGAACTCTCGTGAAGTCTTGCTATCCCACTGCATTCACGTATGACAGCCATAAATAATATGTGCGTTCAATAAAAAAAAGACATATTTGTTGAACAAAGCAGCTAACGCCAAACAATATAAAAAGAAAATGTTGCCGTATTCATAATTTCCAAAGTAAAGATGTTTGTAGAGAAAGTGTCTGACTTCGTACATTTTTTTTATTTTGTCACATGACATGACGTCTCACTTCAAGTAATTCTTTATTTCATAACATGAAGTGCCGGAGGAGGGGCCTAGAGTGCATTTGGAGATCCAGTCAGTCTGAATCTGACCGAACACAGTTAAGATCTTTTGCCAGATCTTACCTTGTGGCAATGGAGGTGGTGAAGCGTGCCTACTTCGCCACCCTCATTGTGTCCACAGATAATTGCCTGGCCGCCCTGTTTAGGGTGACCTGTTCTCTTTTAAATCAGGGGACTGGGGAGGACCCCCTTGCAGGGACGGGCCGAGGAGTTTAGTTAGCATCTGCTGGACAAAATTACTCAGATCCGGACCGGTCTGGACTCTGACTGGGCAGTATCTGATGAGGGGGAAACAACGGGTCTGGCAGACATTATTTGGGAGGAGTTTGACCCAGTGACTCTGGATGTAGTGGACGGGATCATGGGTAGATTAAGTGCCACCACGTGTTTGTTGGACCCGTGTCCCTCCTGGCTGGTTTATGCGGCTCGGGAGGTCACACAAGGCTGCCTCCAGGCAGTGATTAATGCTTCCTTGAGTGAGGGGTGCTTCCCTGCCACCTTGGTGAGGCCCCTCCTCAAGAAACCTGCCTTGGATCCAGCTATTTTGAATAATTTTCGTCCTGTCTCCAACCTTTGCTTTTTGGTGAAGGTTGATGAGAGCGTGGTGGCATGACAGCTCCCTCTGGTCCAACCCGTGCAGTCCAGGATATTCCATCTTTGGTTATGGGGGGAGAGGTGTTACCTCCCGTTGATAGGGCGTGCAACTTAGGCATCCTCCTGGATGCACGACTCAGTTTAGAAGATCATATAGGAGTCATGGCCAGGGGGGCATTTGCCCAGGTTCGCCTGGTGCACCAGTTGCGCCCCTATCTGGACCGAGATGCTTTACGTACGGTCACTCATGCGCTCATTACCTCCCGTGTTGATTACTGCAATGCTCTCTACATTGGGCTGCCCTTGAAGACCACCCGGAGACGTCAGCTGGTGCAGAATGCGGCCGCGTGGGTTGTGATGGGAGCATTGCGATATTCCCATATTACACCCCTCCTGCATGAGATGCATTGGTTACCGGTTGCCCTCCGTTTGAGATTTAAGGTGCTGGTTCTTACTTATAAAGCCCTACATGGCTTAGGCCTGGGATACCTGCAGGACCGTCTGCTGCCAGGAACGGCTTCCCATCGCCCTGTGCGCTCACACAGAGAGGACTTCCTCTGGGTGCCGTCGGCCAGACAGTGTCTGTTGGGGCACCTGCCCTGTGGAATCAACTCCCCATGGAACTCTGGATGACCCCAGACCTCCGGTCCTTTTGTCGTGACCTTAAGACATTTCTTTTCCAACAGGCCGACCTGGATTGATGACAGGGGGTTTTAATATGGTTTTAACATTTTATTGGTTTAGTTGGGGCTACAGATATAGTTTAATTTTGTTTTATATTTGTATTTTTACTAGTATTTTACTGTTGTTAGCCACCCTGAGTCCTTCGGGAGATAGGGTGGCATATAAGTCCCATTAAATAAATAAATAAATAAATAATAAATAACATGAAATGACATGTCTGACGTCATACAATTCTTCTTTATATCATAACAACTACTATTACTTAATGATTTTTTTGTAAAATGTAACTTTTCTCTTTTTATGTATGTTTATTTCCTAGATAATTGTAAAGGTTTTGTTCCTGAAGCACTTGATAGAAGAATATACGGCTCCACTAAAAACATGCAAATTTGTATACATAATAAAAGAAAAGAGAAGAAAAAAATATGTACAGGATACATTTCCTGAAATAAAATGTGACATTTTCGATCCTCACACATTTCAGACGTAACACTCCACTTATATTATAGCCTGGGGATTTGTGATTTTCCCTGTGGCCTCCATTTCTCTTCTGTTGCAAACAAAGGCATGGAATATACTTGAAAACTGTGACATCTGGAAGCAGCAGGCATGGATGGTGTTTATCTAGAAATAAAAATCTTATTTCTAGAAAGCAAAATAAGCTGAGTATTTTATAAATGTCATGCAGTTCATTTCTTGCCCAGCATTAGTTGTGGACTGATGTAGGCATCTCTTAAAATGCAGTTCTCTGTATGTCAGATGAAAGAGTCAATATGTTAAAAGAGATTTGTCCCCACCTATGAGATTCCAGCCTCAAGTGCAACTTATTCATTGCTCCTCAGAAGGAAGCACAAAGGCCTTGTAAGAGGATTTGACCTCTTCTATCTCCCTCTAGTAGCTTCACCTTCTTTGAAGATGTTTTGCAAAACGACCTTCATGCTCTCCTTGGACTGAGCACCTTTTTTCCTCCCAACTAGAAAATAGATCACTGGATTAATGCTGCTATTTAGAGAAGACAGCAGTACGCCCCATATAGTCAAATATTGCAGTTTTTCATCAAATACAAAGCTATAAAAACTAAGAATCACTGCAATGACAGATAATGGAAAAGAAAGGATGAGGAAACAGAGAAGAGTGATTAAAACCATCAGTAAAATCCGACCCTGATTCTTCTGATTCGATTTATGACACACTTTGAGGAAAAGGACCACAGTAGAGAGAGTGATCAGCGGAAGGCAAATTATATCAGTCACAAGGAAATGAAGACTGAAGATGAAGAGGCTGTGATATGCAATGACATTTGTGAGTATCATAATGTGCGCAGATCCAGCAAGGAGGAAAGAGGAGGTCCAGAGGATGATGCAGACAGCAGGGGACAAATGTTTTGGCCGGGAACAGCGATGCCAGATTGGGAAGAGGACAGCCACACACCGGTCAATGCTGATGGCCGTCATAAGAAAGTGAGAATTGATGTACATCATATGGAAGAAAAAAGAACAGATGAAGATGAAAATGGGTTCTATCAGGTTGATAAATGCATGGATAAGTTGTATAACTACACTTGTGAGGAACCCAAAGTCTGCAATGGCCAAGTTAAGGATGAATGTCGTGAAACAGTTCCTCTTCATCTGGAAGCCAAGTAGCCAGATGATGTAGCCATTGCCCACCAATCCAAAAGAGCAGGTTATTAAAGTAATGCTTATTAAAAGAATGGCTTCTACAGGAGAAGGTTTGAGCTGTTCTGTGAACTCACTGGTATTATTATCTCCATAGTAGTTGTTTGTAGCCTCCAGATCTCCCAGGCTGGAATTCATCATTAAGCTTTTGTAATCCTCTGATTATCTTTTGGAGTGGAAGCTCCTATTAGGAGAGAAGGAAAAAGAGTGGATTCAGTCATTCCTGTCTCCTAAATAACATCAATATTGGGGCCACTTGCTCCTCTCTCAGCTTACTCGTTTTCTTGCAGAATTTTCATTATTCAAACTAGGTAACATCATCAGTGCTAGTCCGAGCACTGTGCTAGCACTGATGATGTTACCTAGTTTGGTAAAGAAACGGCTTAAAAAGCAAGCTCAGAGAGTACCAAGCACCCCTCATTTCTACCCTAAGCTACAAATACCCTCCTTTACTGGTACCAATATTGCCATAGCTTCTAGAAGAAGGGGTCCACCTATTCTCCAAAGCACCTTATGGCAGAACAAGAAGTAATGGAGTGACGTATTAAGGAGTGATCCATGCTAGAACTAAGTAGAAATTTCCTCACAATTAATCAGTGGAACATCTTGCCTTCAGAAGCTGGGGATGCTTCAACACTGGAGTTTTTTACGAAGAGATTGGACAGCCATTTGTCTGAAATGATGTCTCTTTTTAAAAAGCTCCAGTGATGGAGCACCCCCAGCTTCTGAAGGCAAGCTATTCCATTGATTAATTCTGATTCCAATCTCTCCTTGATTAGTTAAATATAGAAGATTTCCAGTGTGTGTGTGTGCAAATTTTCTGTGATTAACTGGAATTTTCCAAGTTGAGACACAAAAATGAGATGAGTTTTCATAAAGAACTGAGAAGCCAAAACTGGTGAAAAAGAATTAAGCATAAGCTAAAGAAGGATTTTACTTTGTTTGTCTTGGGTTTCAGACAGTTTATTTGCTCCTGACATACCTGTCTTGTCACGATGGCTAAAAATGGGTTGGAAAAGGTGTCAAAACCCAGGAAACCTCAACTGAGACTCATATGACAGTTGACGTATAAATGTCAAGTATAAAAACATACAGCTACTGAAGTAACGGTTATTACTCTATTTGCATATCCCGGGGTCTGATTAAACCTTTCAAAATTATAACAAACCTGAAACTGATGGTCCAAACTCTTGAAAGCTGCTGAGTGGAAAATGATTGTGTCACAGTATTGAGGGTTGAAGTGATCGGGGATGGCACGGCCTGCAGGCAAAATGTCTTTAATTAGTTAGATGACATTAATTGACAGAAGGAAAGTCCATCCACCCTATCTTGAGTTACAAATTTCAAAGAACTGCCTGCAGAATTGGATGCACCTGGAAGTAGAGGCTGAGTAGAGATTTCCAAAGGAGTTTTTATATAAGGGAGAGGGAAGGATGAGAAGCAACGGTTGGAAACTGATCAAGGAGTGAAGCAGCCTGGAATTAAGGAGAAAGTTCCAGAAAGTGAGGACAATCAACCAGTGGAACAGCTTGCCCCAGAAATTCCTAAGCTGTGTGGTGTTGGGTCCCTCATCCTCATCTTCCGAATTGTTTCTGACATAGTACTTGGTGCAGAGAAAAGATCTCCTGCTGTCCTCCTTTTTAATCTCCATTTCACTACTATTTATGGACATAAAATGAATAAAGCTAAGACGAAGAGAGGCAACTTCCTTTGCGACTATCTGTAATAATTATTCCACTCTTTTATTTCCCTGGGAAATAAAGATAAGTATAAATAAATGAATATAAATACATACCCCTATATGATTTTAAGTCCTCTTCTATTCCCCTCTAAAAAGGAATGTTATCTCTTGAGGCTGACCTGGCCAGGTTAGGGTTCATAGGATCCTCAGCCATGCAGAATAATTTGCATACCAAATAGGCCGGCCTTTGATAGCATCACTCCATGGCAGTGTGGTGACAGCACTAAGCTTCTTTTAGAAGACCCCCAATTCTGACCCAATAAATCCAGACCCTTGATTTAACTCTTAGTCTACACGGGACAGAGTATATGAAGGCTGTAAACAAAAAGCCATTTCTGTCGTGTTTAGCATGAAGGTGAGAGATTTACAATCGGACGTTCACCATAAAAATTCTCAGATGAGAGGTCCAAGTCAATTGGCATAAAAGAAGAATATCTCTTTCCTTGACAGGTGCCAAGGCTCATGGGCAGCCTCCTCATTCTACAGTTGGTGATTACCTTGCAAAAAACAGGAACCAGACTGTCTTATCACTTGATGCTCACATTTGATTGTGCAAGACAAAGAAGATCTGCTTACCCATCCCAGAACAGAAATATTTCTTTTCTTCAGAAGATCTGCTTACTATCACCTTACAATCACATATTTTGGACATTGTAAGTAAAACCGAGTATGGGTAGAACCTACTATTTTTCTTCCGTGGAACTACAATTAACCTGAACAGGACTTAAAAACCATTATTTTTCCTCTGGAACGTGTTCTGCATCGGCCATCATCGGTTAATCTAGCCATCAATAGCATCACATAGTAATAATCTCACCCACTTTGAATATTTGGGACCAATATTTTCAAATAGGTAAGACATTTGGATGATGCAGTAATAACCTTTCACTTGGCTACTAATTCCTGGACTTAATTTTTCATATCAAAAACATACTTGTAATACTTACTATATGTAGATAGTCACCTAAATCACAGTTGACTTTTTTCTGGACGAGTGTTGAAATGTAATGGTGGCCATCCAAACAGAACAGTGAAAATATCTGCTAAGAAATTGAAATATCTGAAACTGACGATTTTAAGGGTCCTGGTGCAGAGATAAGACCTGTTTCAAGATTTCTCCTTTTACTGTAGATGACCCAACATTATTTTTCAACTCCCTTACTACTTTTGCTGACTTTGGGTTCCTTCTATTTATGGCTATATACTGCATTGATTTTTTCACATATTTTATACCTGAAAAAATACCCCTGTTGATCTTTTTTCTCTCCCATATTATATATATTAATGGTATATTTCTTTTGATAGCCATCAGCATTGACCGGTGTGTGTGTGTGTGTGTGTGTGTGTGTCTTCTTTCCAATCTGGCATCGCTGTTCCTGGCCAAAACATTTGTCTTCTGTTTTGTGTGCCCTCCTCTGGATCTCCTCTTTCCTCCTGTGTGGAATTCCAAACATTATGGAATAGGAATTTAAATATGATACCATTCCGAGTCTCCATTTGGTTGTGGCTGTTTTGTTTTGCCTCCCGCTGATCACAACCTCTGTTGTGATCCTATTGATCAAAATATGTCTTAAACCTAAACAGATCAAACGTGAAAGACTTTTGGTTATGATCTTAATTACTCTTCTCTGTTTCCTTATTCTTACTCTCCCATTATATATCTATGTGTTCATTACTCATTTTATTATAATTAAAACTGTTTTGGCAACTGAGATTCATGGTACGCAGCTGTATCTCAGGGACAGTGCAGAGAACTGCATCCCATATTTACCAAGAAACATAAACGTATTCTGAGGTGAATAAGTGCTCCTGGAGCTCTTCCTCTTCTGGCATGACAAAGAAAGTCTTAAAAAATGCACACATGTTTTGTGCCTTGCCTAATCACTATGTACAATTACGTGGCATGGAGATGTAGTCTTTGGCTACTTCAGCAACAGGCAAGAGATAGCATAAACCTTGTGTGAAACATTTAGCAACATCTGCTTTCCCATCCTAGAAGAGAAAAATAAATCTGTTTACTGTTGCCTGCTACTCTAACATTAAATCTTATGAATTATCCCACAACTCATCTGACAATTGCTCATTGACCTGTGTCAAATTTTGGACATTGTAATCAAAGAACAGTATCCTATGTGACTCTCTCAATGAATCTAGACAACGCACAACAATGAAGAGTAAATATCACAAGGGAGATAATTGCTCCCACTATCCGCAAAAAAGCTTTTTTTAAAAAAAAATGACTAATTTCACTGTCCCAAAGATGCTTTTTCATCAGGCAACTGGACTTCCTTGTTTTTCTTTGAAGACGTTTTGCTTCTCATCCTAGAAGCTTCTCTGAGAGCTGAAGAAACTTCTTGGATGAGAAGAGGAACACCTTTAAATTAAAAAAAAGGAAGTCCAGTTGCTTCTTGAGAAAGCACCTTTGGAACAACTATGACCTGGATGGCTGAGAATCTCCATAGATGACTAATTTCACTGTTCAGGGGAAAAAAAAATAAGGTGGAACCTTTTAGTGGCTGGAGGGAATCTTTCTTTGTGGGGAAAAATATTGTTATTGTTATTAATGCTGTTGATGATGGGAGAACCCAGATAAATTCAAGAAGCTTCTAAAAATATACTTTCCTCCTTTATTCATTGAGTTTCTACCACTCCTTTCTCATGCTAACTGTGACCCATCTCTGGCTCTACAACAGAAAGGAAAGCTTTGGCTTAAATATAAGGTACATAAAAAAACCAGAAAGCAAGTGCTATCAAATACAGTAATTCCAAGAACACTTTATAGGAATAAAATAATTTTCAATAAGAAGATGCTGCACTTGATGCTATTGTCCCTGACTGAAAATGAATATTTCCTTCTGATCTTCCCTGAGAAATTCTTAGGGGTTCTACCAGCCCATGCCTGAACGTTTAGACACAAAATTCCCTACCTTCTTCCAGTCTCACTTAGGCTTCACCAATGCCTGCTGGACCTTAATAATGTCTTCTTCTGGAAGGGTTCTGAATTCTTCTTCCACTATCACGTAGCCCAGAAAGTTCGAAAGAGATGCCTTTATACATTTTGAGAATGGGTGGGGTACCTTAATGGATGAAAGAAATCCATTATTCCTTGCTGAGAATTAAGACCAGAGTGCTGATTTTTTCCATGGGTGTTTCAGAACTCTTAAATGTGGGATGAAATGGTTTCCATAACTCTGAAAGAGAAATGCATTAGGCAGATGTCTCTAAGGAAAGTTCTAGATCATGTGTACTTTGCAGATGAAACCAATCTACATTATCTACCTACTACTAAACCTCTCATTCCCTTAACCTTTAACTGGGTGAAATGGTGAATGGTTGGCCAATATTTTTTGCACTAAAATACCTCAAATGTGCTATCTTATACAATGAGTCCAAATCTGGGACCCATAATTCCAGGGAATTGACATTTGTAAAATTCTATAAAATACTTTACGGTATCAAAATTATCAGAAAGCAGCTTATGACATAACAGAAGACAAAAACACTCCTTTGCTGCTGTTTGACTGCCCTAGTGTAGAGTCCAACCTGCTGTATTTTCAAGGTAGACACGTCTAAGAATGTATACTCATTGTTTCCAAGGAATGCAGGATATTAGAAGACCTCTCTCATGGTTGAAGCCATTGAGGAATCTGGTAGAATTTCTTGGTGAGGAATGGCTTTTTCTGCACCTTTTATGTTATTTAAAAAAATTGCTACTTATCTTTTCATGTTGTAGTTGTATCAGTTTTATTTGCATCTTGTGGCAGCAGACAAATTTAATAAACAAATAAATGAACAAATAAATATAACCCTCAATAGAAAATTATTGGGGAGGGAAAAGGGGAAATCTGATAAATATTTCTGAAATCATGACCCCACTGGTCATGATCCCTCTGATGAAGTACAGGTAGTCCTTGAGTTACAACAGTTTGCTTAGTGACTCTTGAAAGTTACAACAGCACTGAGAAAAGTGCCCCCCAAGCCACAGCCGAGCAAGGCACCTGCCTGCCCGCCCGGCGGTGCTCTTCCTCCTGTCCGAGGAATTGTCAGCAGGGGTGGAGTGGGGGGTGTTTGGTTTTTATTCCCCCCATCTGCTGGTTGGTTGCAGCAGGTTTTGGTCACTTCACATGACCCTGGGACACTGTGACCATCATAAATATGAATCATTTGCCAAGCATCTGAATGTAAATCACAAGACCCTGGAGATGCTGCAACAGTCCAGTTGATTGGCACTTCTTCTGGGCTCAGCTGAAGCACTGGGATCAGTGCCGAGCTCCAGCTGGAGCCTGGTGTTGATCCTGGCGCTTCCGCCGAGCCCTGACAGCCCTGAAGCTCCAGCCGTCTCTCGCTCAGGCTTGTGCGGTGCTGCCACCAGTTCAGCTCATTCCCCTCACCCGCTACCACTTTTCTAGGATGGTCGCTTACCACCTGCCAATGTACCACAGGTGCTACCCGTACCATTGGTTGAAAAGCCCTGTACTATAGGACCAAATGTTTTCAACCCAGGTGTCTCACATGGGCTAACTTAAAGAATGCATCAAAAATTCGTCATGCCCAATGTCAATTCCATTGACATTTGGCAAATTACAATAAAGTTTGATATGGAAATTATCATAAATCACATTATGAATAAAACTAAATGTCATACTCTCTCCTGATGTTTGACTGTGGTTTGCAGTTCAACATGGGCTGCTTTCAAGGCGGACACATTCCTGAGAATAACCCTGCATTTCTAAGTGGCTATGGCAATTCTCAAGTCAATCCAGGTGATGGTTGTTCCAAAGGTGTTTTTTCAGCAGAAAACTGTGCTTTGTTGTTTTTTGGAAGATGTTTTGCTTCTCATCCAAGAGGCTTCTTCAGAACTGGAGAAGCTTATTGGATGAGAACTTCAAGGAAAAACAAAGTCTACTTTAGAAAAAGCACCTTTGGGACCTGCATTTCTTAAGAACTGTTTTGCTGAAAGCAGTACATTAGAATTCTGTTATTATTGAAGGCATTAAGAAATCTAAGAGGAGGAGGAGGAGGAGGAGGAGGAGGAGGAGGAGGAGGAGGAGGAGGAGGAGGAGGAGGAGGAGGAGGAAGAGGAGCATAGAATAGAATTCTTTATTGGCCAAGTGTGGTTGGACACACAAGGAATTAATTTCTGGTGCACAAGCTCTCAGGGTACATACAAGTAAGAGTGATAATCATGATCATATACAACATGAAAATACATTCATCTTAAATTGTGAAATAAAAGACTTGATCATAAATCAAATCATAAACACTTAGTGATAGTCAGAGCGTACTAGCTAAACAAACAACATAAATCATAGTAGGGTACAAAAAATATAAATTGTAAGATACAAACAGCAAAGCTATAGTCATAGGAAGATAAGGGTAGGTAATACGAAAGATGAGGAGTATCATAATAATACAGCTTTACTAGTATTACTAGTAACAGCCTCCCATCTGTATGCTGATTCCCTGTTGTCTTGAATGAAGCCAATCACTCTTGTATCATCTGCAAACTTCAGTACTTTAACTGAGGGATATTTTGAGATGCAGTCATTTGTACATAAGAGGGAAGAGAGGTGGAGAGAACATATAGCCCAGGGTGTGTGTGTGTGTGTGTGTGCTAATTGTACAGGTATCTGATGGGTTTTTGCCTAGCTTCACTAACGCCAAACAATATAAAAAGAAAATAGTGCCGTATTCACAATTTCCAAAGTAAAGATGTTTGTAGAGAAAGTGTCTGACTTCGTACATCTTTTTTATTTCGTCACATGACATGACGTCTCACTTCAAGCAATTCTTTATTTCATAACACGAAATGATATGTCTGATGTCATACAATTCTTCTTTATATCATAACAACTACTATTACTGAATGATTTTTTTTAAATGTAACTTTTCTCTTTTTATGTCTGTTTATTTCCTAGATAATTGTAAAGGTTTTGTCCCTAAAGCACTTGATAGAAGAATATACGGCTCCACTAAAAACATGCAAATTTGTATACATAATACAAGAAAAGAGAAGAAAAAAAACATATGTACAGGATACATTTCTTGAAATAAAATATGACATTTTCGATCCTCACACATTTCAGACATAACATTCCACTTATATTATAGCCTGGGGATTTGTGATTTTCCCTGTGGCCTCCATTTCTCTTCTGTTGCTCCCAAGGCATGGAATATACTTGAAAACTGTCTCTCTTGCTCTTTCCCTTTTTAGCAAGAGGCTAAAATGTCATAATTAATTACTGATTTTCAACTATTTTCTACCTGGTTCTAGTTTAATTTTACTCATTGCTGCTTCATTTCACAAATTAATTGCCTTTAATTGACATCTGGAAGCAGCAGGCATGGTTGGTGCTTATCTAGAAATAAAAATCTTATTTCTAGAAAGCAAAATAAGCTGAGTATTTTATAAATGTCATGCAGTTCATTTCTTGCCCAGCATTAGTTGTGGACTGATGTAGGCATCTCTTAAAATGCAGTTCTCTGTATGTCAGATGAAAGAGTCAATATGTTAAAAGAGATTTGTCCCCACCTATGAGATTCCAGCCTCAAGTGCAACTTATTCATTGCTCCTCAGAAGGAAGCACAAAGGCCTTGTAAGAGGATTTGACCTCTTCTATCTCCCTCTGGTAGCTTCACCTTCTTTGAAGACGTTTTGCAAAATGACCTTCATGCTCTCCTTGGACTGAGCACCTTTTTTCCTCCCAACTAGAAAATAGATCACTGGATTAATGCTGCTATTTAAACAAGACAGCAGTATGACCCATATAGTCAAATATTGCAGTTTTTTATCAAATACAAAGCTATAAAAACTAAGAATCACTGCAATGACAGATAATGGAAAAGAAAGGATGAGGAAACAGAGGAGAGTGATTAAAACCATCAGTAAAATCCGACCCTGATTCTTCTGATTCGATTTATGACACACTTTGAGGAAAAGGACCACAGTAGAGAGAGTGATCAGTGGAAGGCAAATTATATCAGTCACAAGGAAATGAAGGCTGAAAAGGTCCACTACAATGACATTTGTGAATATCATAATGTGCGCAGATCCAGCAAGGAGGAAAGAGGAGGTCCAGAGGATGATGCAGACAGCAGGGGACAAATGTTTTGGCCGGGAACAGCGATGCCAGATTGGGAAGAGGACAGCCACACACCGGTCAATGCTGATGGCCGTCATAAGAAAGTGAGAATTGATGTACATCATATGGAAGAAAAAAGAACAGATGAAGATGAAAATGGGTTCTATCAGGTTGATAAATGCATGGATAAGTTGTATAACTTCACTTGTGAGGAACCCAAAGTCTGCAATGGCCAAGTTAAGGATGAATGTGGTGAAACAGTTCCTCTTCATCTGGAAGCCAAGTAGCCAGATGATGTAGCCATTGCCCACCAATCCAAAAGAGCAGGTTATTAAACTAATGCTTATAAAAAGATTTTTTTCTACAGGAGAAAGTTTGAGCTGTTCTGTGAACTCACTGGTATTATTATCTCTATAGTAGTTGTTTGTAGCCTCCAGATCTCCCAGGCTGGAATTCATCATTAAGCTTTTGTAATCCTCTGACTATCTTTTGGAGTGGAAGCTCCTATTAGGAGAAAAGGAAAAAGAGTAGATTCAGTCATTCCTGTCTCCTAAATAACATCAATATTGGGGCCACTTGCTCCTCTCTCAGCTTACTCGTTTTCTTGCAGAATTTTCATTATTCAAACTAGGTAACATCATCAGTGCTAATCCGAGCACTGTGCTAGCACTGATGATGTTACCTAGTTTGGTAAAGAAATGGCTTAAAAAGCAAGCTGAGAGAGTACCAAGCACCCATTTCAACTCTAAGCTGCAAATATCCTCCCCTTCATGGATTACTGCCTTGTCATGGCAAAGGGGCTTGCGTAATTCAATGAAGCTATGAGCTATGCCGTGCAGGGCCACCCAAGACGGAAAGGTCATAGCAGAGAGTTCTGACAAAACGTGATCCACTGGAGAAGGAAATGGCAACCCACTCAAGTATCTTTGCCATGAAAACCCTATGGACAGTACCAAAAGGCAAAACGATATGACGCTGGAAGATGAGCCCCTCAGGTCGGAAGGCATCCAATATGCTACTGGGGAAGAGCAGAGGGCTAGTACTAGTAGCGCCAGAAAGAATGAAGCGACTGGGCCAAAGCCGAAAGGACACTCAGCTGTGGATGTGTCTGGTGGTGAAAGGAAAGTCCGATGCTGTAAAGATTTTTTCTCCATAGGAACCTGGAATGTAAGATCCATGAATCAAGGAAAGCTGGACGTGGTCAAACAAGAGATGACAAGACTGAACATCGACATCTTAGGTATCAGCGAACTAAAATGGACAGGAATGGGTGAATTTAATTCAGATGATCATCA
Organism: Vipera berus; assembly: GCF_964194415.1. Taxonomy (NCBI): domain Eukaryota; kingdom Metazoa; phylum Chordata; class Lepidosauria; order Squamata; family Viperidae; genus Vipera; species Vipera berus. The sequence goes on along the minus strand of NC_138204.1, from coordinate 210,921,798 downwards.
GGTATACTACTGCGGGCAAGAATCCCTCAGAAGAAATGGAGTAGCCTTCATAGTCAATAAAAGAGTAGGAAAAGCAATACTGAGATACAGTCCTCAAAATGACAGAATGATCTCAGTTCGAATCCAAGGCAAACCATTCAATATCACAATAGTCCAAGTTTATGCCCCAACCACCAGTGCTGAAGAGGATGAAATTGACCGGTTCTATGAAGCCCTACAGCACCTTATAGAAGTAACACCAAAAAATGATGTCCTTATCATCATGGGGGATTGGAATGCTAAAGTAGGAAGCCAAAAGATAACTGGAATAACAGGCAAGTTTGGCCTTGGAGTACAAAATGAAGCAGGGCACAGGCTGATAGAATTTTGGCAAGAGAATACGATGATCATAGCAAACACTCTTTTCCAACAACCCAAGAGACAGCTCTACACATGGACATCACCAGACGGTCAACACAGAAATCAGATTGACTATATGCTCTGCAGCCAAAGATGGAGAAGCTCTATACAGTCAGTAAAAACAAGACCAGGAGCTGACTGTGGCTCAGACCATGAGCTTCTCATTGCAAAGTTTAGGCTTAAACTGAAGAAAGTAGGGAAAAGCACTAGGCCACTCAGCTATGAATTAAATTATATTCCTTTTGAATATACAGTAGAGGTGACAAATAGACTTAAGGAATTAGATCTGATAGACAGAGTGCCTGAAGAACTATGGACAGAGGTACACAACTTTATGCAACAGGTAGCAACCAAAACCATCCCAAAGAAAAAGAAATGCAAGAAAGCAAAATGGCTATCTGAGGAAGCTTTGCAAATAGCTGAGGAAAGGAGGGAAGCGAAAGGCAAGGGAGAAAAAGAAAGATACGCCCAATTGAATGCAGAATTCCAGAGAATAGCTAGAAGAGATAAGAATGCCTTCTTAAATGAACAGTGCAAAGAAATAGAAGAAAACAATAGAATAGGTAGGACCAGAGATCTTTTCAAGAAAATTGGAGAGATGAAGGGAACGTTTAATGCAAAAATAGGCTTGATAAAGGACCAAAATGGCAGGGACATAACAGAGGCAGAAGAGATTAAGAAGAGGTGGCAAAATTACACAGAAGAACTATACAAGAATGAGCTTAATGTCCCTGATAATCACAATGAGGTGGTCACTGACCTCGAGCCAGACATCCTAGAATGTGAAGTGGGCCTTAGAAAAGCTGAGCAATAACAAAGCTAGTGGAGGTGACAGTATTCCAGCTCAGCTATTCAAAATCTTAAAGGACGATGCAGTAAAAGTGCTACACTCAATTTGCCAGCAAATTTGGAAAGCTCAACAGTGGCCAAAGGATTGGAAAAGATCAGTTTACATTCCAATTCCAAAGAAAGGCAGTGCCAAAGAATGTTCAAACTATCGCACAATTGCACTCATTTCTCATGCTATTAAAGTTATGCTTAAAATCCTACAAGCTAGACTTCAGCAGTATGTGAATCGAGAACTACCAGAAGTACAGGCAGGATTTCGAAGAGGCAGAGGAACTAGAGATCAAATTGCCAACATACGCTGGAACATGGAGAAAGCTAGAGAGTTCCAGAAAAAACATCTACTTCTGCTTCATTGACTATGCTAAAGCCTTTGATTGTGTGGATCATAACAATCTGTGGCAAGTTCTTAAAGAGATGGGAGTACCAGACCATCTTATTTGTCTCTTGAGAAAGCTATATGCGGGTCAAGAAACAACAGTGAGAACTGGACATGGAACCACTGATTGGTTCAAAATTGGGAAAGGAGTCTGGCAAGGCTGTATACTGTCGCCCTGCCTATTTAACTTATATGCAGAGCACATCATGAGAAAAGCAGGATTAGAGGAATCAAAAGTTGGAATTAAGATTGCCAGAAGAAATATCAACAACCTAAGATATGCAAATGATACCACTCTAATGGCAGAAAGTGAAGAAGAAGTAAAGAGCCTCTTGTTGTGGGTGAATAAGGAGAGTGTAAAATTTGGGTTGAAACTTAACATTAAGAAAACCAAGATCGTGGCATCCGGCCCTCTCAATTCCTGGCAAATAGATGGGGAAGAAATGGAGGTAGTGACAGATTTTATTTTTCTGGGCTCCAAGATCACTGCAGATGGGGACTGTAGCCAAGAAATTAAAAGACGCTTGCTCCTGGGGAAGAAAGCCATGGCAAATCTAGACAGCACACTAAAAAGCAGAGACATCACCCTGTCAACAAAAGTGCGTATAGTCAAGGCTATGGTCTTCCCAGTTGCAATGTATGGCAGTGAAAGCTGGACCATAAAAAAGGCTGAGCGCCAAAAAATTGAGGCCTTTGAACTATGGTGCTGGAGAAGACTCCTGCAAATCCCTTGGACTGCACGGCGATCAAACCAGTCAGTCCTAGAGGAGATCAACCCTGACTGCTCTTTAGATGGCCAGATTCTGAAGCTAAAACTCAAATACTTTGGCCACCTAATGAGAAGGAAGGACTCACTGGAGAAGAGCCTAATGCTGGGAAAGATGGAGGGCAAGAGAAGAAGGGGACGACAGAGAATGAGGTGGCTGGATGGAGTCACTGAAGCAGTAGGCGTGAGCTTAAATGGACTCCAGAAGATGGTAGAGGACAGGAAGGCCTGGAGGAATGTTTCCCATAGGGTCACGATGGGTCGGACACAACTTCGCAGCTAACAACAACACAAATATCCTCCTTTACTGGTACCAATATTGCCATAGCTTCTAGAAGAAAGGGTCCACATATTCTCCAAAGCACCTTATGGCAGAACAAGAAGTAATGGAGTGACGTATTAAGGAGTGATCCAACCTAGAACTAAGGAGAAATTTCCTGACAATTAGTGCAATTAATTGGTGGAACAGCTTTCCTTCAGAAGCTGGGGATGCTTCAACACTGGAGATTTTTAGGAAGAGATTGAACAGCCATTTGTCTGAAATGATGTCTCTTCTTAAAAAGCTCCAGTGATGGAGCACCCCCAGCTTCTGAAGGCAAGCTGTTCCACTGATTAATTCTGATTCCGATCTCTCCTTGATTAGTGAAATATAGAAGATTTCCATTCTCTCTCTCTCTCTCTCTCTCTCTCTCTCTCTCTCTCTCTCTCTCTCTCTCTCTCTCTCTCTCTCTCTCTCTCTCTCTCTCTCTCTGTGTGTGTGTGTGTGTGTGTCTGTGTTTGTGTGTGTGTTTGTGTGTGTGTGCAAATTTTCTGTGATTAACTGGAAATTTCCAAGTTGAGGCACAAAAATGAGACGAGTTTTCAGAAAGAACTGAAAAGCCAAAACTGATGAAAAAGAATTAAGCATAAGCTAAAGAAGGTTTTTACTTTGTTTGTCTTGGGTTTCAGACCGTTTATTTGCTCCTGACATACTTGTCTTGTCACGATGGCTAAAAATGGGTTGGAAAAGGTGTCAAAACCCAGGAAACCTCATCTGAGACTCATATGACAGTTGACGTATAAATGTCAAGTATAAAAACATACAGCTACTGAAGTAACGGTTATTACTCTATTTGCATATCCCGGGGTCTGATTAAACCTTTCAAAATTATAACATACCAGAAACTGATGGTCCAAACTCTTGAAAGCTGCTGAGTGGAAAATGATTGTGTCACAGTATTGAGGGTTGAAGTGATCGGGGATGGCACGGCCTGCAGGCAAAATGTCTTTAATTAGTTAGATGACATTAATTGACAGAAGGAAAGTCCATCCACCCTATCTTGAGTTACAAATTTCAAAGAACTGCCTGCAGAATTGGATGCACCTGGAAGTAGAGGCTGAGTAGAGATTTCCAAAGGAGTTTTTATATAAGGGAGAGGGAAGGATGAGAAGCAACGGTTGGAAACTGATCAAGGAGAGAAGCAGCCTGGAATTAAGGAGAAAGTTCCAGAAAGTGAGGACAATCAACCAGTGGAACAGCTTGCCCCAGAAATTCCTAAGCTGTGTGGTGTTGGGTCCCTCATCCTCATCTTCCGAATTGTTTCTGACATAGTACTTGGTGCAGAGAAAAGATCTCCTGCTGTCCTCCTTTTTAATCTCCATTTCACTACTATTTATGGACATAAAATGAATAAAGCTAAGACGAAGAGAGGCAACTTCCTTTGCGACTATCTGTAATAATTATTCCACTCTTTTATTTCCCTGGGAAATAAAGATAAGTATAAATAAATGAATATAAATACATACCCCTATATGATTTTAAGTCCTCTTCTATTCCCCTCTAAAAAGGAATGTTATCTCTTGAGGCTGACCTGGCCAGGTTAGGGTTCATAGGATCCTCAGCCATGCAGAATAATTTGCATACCAAATAGGCCGGCCTTTGATAGCATCACTCCATGGCAGTGTGGTGACAGCACTAAGCTTCTTTTAGAAGACCCCCAATTCTGACCCAATAAATCCAGACCCTTGATTTAACTCTTAGTCTACACGGGACAGAGTATATGAAGGCTGTAAACAAAAAGCCATTTCTGTCGTGTTTAGCATGAAGGTGAGAGATTTACAATCGGACGTTCACCATAAAAATTCTCAGATGAGAGGTCCAAGTCAATTGGCATAAAAGAAGAATATCTCTTTCCTTGACAGGTGCCAAGGCTCATGGGCAGCCTCCTCATTCTACAGTTGGTGATTACCTTGCAAAAAACAGGAACCAGACTGTCTTATCACTTGATGCTCACATTTGATTGTGGAAGACAAAAAAGATCTGCTTACCCATCCCAGAACAGAAATATTTTTTTTTCTTCAGAAGATCTGCTTACTATCACCTTACAGTGACATATTTTGGACATTGTAAGTAAAACCGAGTATGGGTAGAACCTACTATTTTTCTTCCGTGGAAGTACAATTAACCTGAACAGGACTTAAAAACCATTAATTTTCCTCTGGAACGAGTTCTGCATCGGCCATCATCAGTTAATCTAGCCATCAATAACATCACATAGTAATAATCTCACCCACTTTGAATATTTTGGACCAATATTTTCAAATAGGTAAGACATTTGGATGATCTTAGACATAAGTCAATGCAGTAATAACCTTTCACTTGGCTACTAATTCCTGGACTTAATTTTTCATATTAAAAACATACTTGTAATACTTATATGTAGATAGTCACCTAAATCACAGTTGACTTTTTTTCTGGATGAGTGTTGAAATGTAATGGTGCCATCCAAACAGAACAGTGAAAATATCTGCTAAGAAATTGAAATATCTGAAACTGACGATTTTAAGGGTCCTGGTGCAGAGATAAGACCTGTTTCAAGATTTCTCCTTTTACTGTAGATGACCCAACATTATTTTTCAACTACCTTACTACTTTTGCTGACTTTGGGTTCCTTCTATTTATGGCTATATACTGCACTGATTTTTTCACGTATTTTATATTTGAAAAAATACCCCTGTTGATCTTTTTTCTTTTCCATATTATATATATTAATGGTATATTTCTTTTGATAGCCATCAGCATTGACCGGTGTGTGTGTGTGTGTGTGTGTGTGTGTGTCTTCTTTCCAATCTGGCATCGCTGTTCCTGGCCAAAACATTTGTCTCCTGTTTTGTGTGCCCTCCTCTGGATCTCCTCTTTCCTCCTGGGTAGAATTCCAAACATTATGGAATAGGAATTTAAATATGATACCATTCCGAGTTTCCATTTGGCTGTGGCTGTTTTGTTTTGCCTCCCGCTGATCACAACCTCTGTTGTGATCCTATTGATCAAAATATGTCTTAAACCTAAACAGATCAAACGTGAAAGACTTTTGGTGATGATCTTAATTACTCTTCTCTGTTTCCTTATTCTTACTCTCCCATTATATATCTATGTGTTCATTACTCATTTTATTATAAATAAAACTCTTTTGGCAATTGAGATTCATGGTACGCAGCTGTATCTCAGGGACAGTGCAGAGAACTGCATCCCATATTTACCAAGAAACATAAACGTATTCTGAGGTGAATAAGTGCTCCTGGAGCTCTTCCTCTTCTGGCATGACAAAGAAAGTCTAAAAAATGCACACATATTTTGTGCCTTGCCCAATCAGTATGTACAATTATGTTGTATGGAGATGTAGTCTTTGGCTACTTCACCAACAGGCAAGAGATAGCATAAGCCCTGGGTGAAACCTTTAGCAACATCTGCTTTCCCATCCTAGAAGAGAGAAAAAAATCTGCGAAAAATCTGCTTACTACTGCCCGCTACTCTAACATTAAATCTTATGAATTATCCCACAACTCATCTGACAATTGCTCATTGACCTGTGTCCAATTTTGGACATTGTAATCAAAGCACAGTATCCTATGTGACTCTCTCAATGAATCTAGACAACGCACAACAATGAAGAGTAAATATCACAAGGGAGATAATTGCTCCCACTATCCGCGTCTTTAGGAACGTCTTTAAAGAAAAACAAGGAAGTCCAGTTGCTTCTTGAGAAAGCACCTTTAGGACAACTATTACCTGGATGGCTGAGCTTCTCCATAGATGACTAATTTCACTGTTCAGGGGGGGGAAAAGGTGGAACCTTTTAGTGGCTGGAGGGAATCTTTCTTTGTGGGAAAAAATATTGTTATTGTTATTAATGCTGTTGATGATGGGAGAACCCAGATAAATTCAAGAAGCTTCTAAAAAAATACTTTCCTCCTTTATTCATTGAGTTTCTACCACTCCTTTCTCATGCTAATTGTGACCCATCTCCCGCTCTACAACAGAAAGGAAAGCTTTATAGGGTACATAAAAAAACCAGAAAGCAAGTGCTATCAAATACAGTAATTCCAAGAACACTTTATAGGAATAAAATAATTTTCAATAAGAAGATGCTGCACTTGATGCTATTGTCCCTGACTGAAAATGAATATTTCCTTCTGATCTTCCCTGAGAAATTCTTAGGGGTTCTACCAGCCCATGCCTGAACGTTTAGACACAAAATTCCCTACCTTCTTCCAGTCTCACTTAGGCTTCACCAATGCCTGCTGGACCTTAATAAAGTCTTCTTCTGGAAGGGTTCTGAATTCTTCTTCCACTATCTCGAAGCCCAAGTGCTTTGCCAGAAAGTTCGAAAGAGATGCCTTTATACGTTTTGAGAATGGGTGGGGTACCTTAATGGATGAAAGAAATCCATTATTCCTTGCTGAGAATTAAGACCAGAGTGCTGATTTTTTCCATGGGTGTTTCAGAACTCTTAAATGTGGGATGAAATGGTTTCCATAACTCTGAAAGAGAAATGCATTAGGCAGATGTCTCTGAGGAAAGTTCTAGATCATGTGTACTTTGCAGATGAAATCAATGTACAATATCAATAGAAAATTATTGGATGGAAAAAGGGGAAATCTGATAAATACTTCTGAAATGATAACACAACTGGTCATGATCCCTTTAGTATACTACTGAACCTCTTGGTCCTGTAACCTATTTATCCAAAACTATGTATACTATAAGGTAAAGGTAAAGGTTCCCCCGCACATGCATGCTAGTCGTTTCCAACTCTAGGGGCCGGTGCTCATCTCCGTTTCAAAGCCGAAGAGCCAGCGCTTGTCCGAGGACGTCTCCTTGGTCATGTAGCCAGCATGACTAGATGCCAAAGGTGCATGGAATGCTGTTTCCTTCCCACCGGAGTGGTCCTTATTTTTCTACTTGCATTTTTATGTGCTTTCGAACTGCTAGGTTGGCAGAAGCTTGGACGAGTAACAGGAGCTCACTCTGTTACGCGGCACTCAGGATTCGACCCGCCAAACTGCCAACCTTCTGATCGACAAGCTCAGCATCCTAACCCACTGAGCCACTGTGTCTCAAATGGGCTAACTTAAAGAATGCATCTGAAATTTGGAATCCATCACGCCCAATGTCAATGGAATTGACATTTGGCAAATTACAATAAAGTTTGATATGAAAATTATCATAAATCACATTATGAATAAAACTAAATGTCATACCCTCTCCTGACTTTTGACTGTGCTTTTCAGTTCAACATGGGTTGCTTTCAGAGGCAGACACATTTCTGAGAATAACCCTGCATTTCTCAGTGGCTATGGAGATTCTCAAGTCAATCCAGGTGATGGTTGTCCTAAAGGTGGTTTTTCAGGAGAAAACTGGACTTTGTTGTTTTCTTGAAGATGTTTTGCTTCTCATCCAAGAAGCCTCTTCAGAACTGGAGAAGCTTATTGGATGAGAACTTCAAGGAAATACAAAGTCTAATTTTGAAAAAGCACCTTTGGGACCAGCATTTCTTAAGAACTGTTCTGCTGAAAGCAGTACATTAGAATTCTGTCATTATTGAAGGCATTAAGGAATGTAAGAGGAGGAGGAGGAAGAGGAGGCTTCACTAGAGATCTCCTGAGGATTGTGAAGGGAGGGGAAATGACACAATCCTACATTAGTTGTAGAATGAAAAGTGCCCCAACAGGTTATAGGTTGTCTAATAAACAATTAGTGGGGATGATAGCCACAATCCCTGTATTCTGGCATAACAGTTTATGTCTTTTGTTCCTTTCTCATAAAAAAACATCAATATTAAGAAATAATCCATAAAGAATACCAATAATCACAATACATTCAACTCTGCCTTATTGTGAATTGGATACTTGGGGCTTCTATGTTTTCTCATCCTTCTAATTTAATTCCTTTTAATGGAAGACTAAACCTTTGCATTCAACTGCTTAGAACACTAATTCTGCTTTATGGTCCAGGCCTATTTAAAAGCTTGCAAAATCCTTTCCTTCTTATTATATTGGTAGAGAAAATGCTTTTAAGTCAACCGCTCTCTCCCACCACATATGGATAACAGGCAAAGGTAATGCTTTTAAATGGTGCAACACTCCTTAAGGTCATCAGGATGACTTCAAGCTTAGCAGGAAACAACATGTATATGTTTGGTAGTAAATGTGGGACCTATTTCTCTGCGTTATCTCTAAGTTAGAGGTCTGTCTCATGGATCTTATTTGCAAAACATTATGCCATGTTCCACTGAAAAGCCCAACGAAGTAAAACACCGGAGACTTGGCAATCTCTAATGTAAACTTTATTAGGCGTAGCACACCGGTATGATGGAAGAAAAGCTAGCTCTGGCAATATGGCGGGAAACAGACAATTAAAAGCGTAAAACTTTCACTCCCCTCTCTTACTGTTCAGGCCACATTATCCAATTAATCTTCCAGCATTTGTTATGAGAATAAAATTTCGGCTTGCCCAAACATCTCCTCAGTGGCTTTGGCTGTCACGCTGATAAGGAGCACCTTTGTATATCAAGCTCTTCCCTCCCCCCTTGCAACTGTAGGCAAGCTAGAAGCACTACAGCAGTCCGAATGACAATAAATCTTTGTAGGTTGACACAAGGTTAGTTATGGTATTGTAATTTTGATATTTTTTGTGCTACGGTTCTTGGTAAATAGCTTATAGCAGTGGTGGGGAAAATTTTGCTTTGCTCATCTTTTCCCAGTCTTCAAGATAAAGTCTAACGATATTATTTTTCAAGGGAAACAAAACCTTCTTTAGATTTTATTTCTGTAGCTAAAATTATGCTTTTGCAAAAGGATTTTAATCTACGTTTAATGACCTTCAGGGTCTCACTGGACTGAGTTCCTTTCTTTCTCCCAACCATAAAATAGATCGCTGGGTTAAGGGAAGTGCTCAGATTCAAATAATTCTCAAATTCTCAAATTCAGTAAATTTCCTCACATAAATTAAACTAAGAAAACCATCAATGTAGACATACATAATGGAACAGTAAGAATAAGGAAGCAGAGAAGCGTACTTGAAATCATCATCAAAACTCTTCTACGTTTGATCTGCGCCCATTTAAGATTTATTTTGATGAATAGGATAGTGGTGGCGAACCTATGGCATGGGTGCCAGAGGTGGCACTCAGAGCCCTCCCTGTGGGCATCCATGCCACACCTCGGAGGTGGCAACTGTCCCTCTTCAACCAGCTGCTCCCCACAGGTATCCGTCCCCACGAGTGACATTGAGGTGACCCAATCTTCCATGACCACCACAGCCACACCCACCCAGTAGGCCACGCCCACCTGGCACCCAGTGATAAATAAGTGGGTTTTGAGTTGCAGTTTGGGCACTCGCTCGCTAAAAGGTTCACCATCACTGGAATAGGATGACAGTGGAGGACAGTGAGCAATGGAAAGGAAAGGAAAGCATTCACAACCAAATGAAGACTCCAGGAGAAATGATAATGAAATACAAATTGCATAATACTCTGAATTCCACCCAGGAGGAAAGAGCAGATCCAGAGGAGGGCACAGAGAGCAGGGGACAAATATTTCGGCTGGGAACAGCGATGCCAGATTGGGTAGAGGACACACACACACACACACACACACACACACACACACACACACCAGTCAATACTGATGCCTCAGAAAAAGTAGACCATTGATATACAGGGCTTGGCAGAAAGAAAAAAAATGATTATCTCAGGCGTTTCCATTGGTATAAAATCTATTAAGAAATCAGTGCAGTACATAGCCATAAATATGAGAAACGCAAAGTCGGCAATAGCTAAGTTAAGAATCAACACGGAGAAAGGTCTTCTCTTAATCTGGAAGTAACCAGATGACAATTTCATTTAATGGGATTCCAACACAGCAGATGATTGTGACTGACAATATGAGACACTCATTTTGGGTACATATTGAAATAATTGGTACATATTGAAATAATCGGTACTATAATAGTCAAAATGCACTTTTGTAGCATTCACGTTTGCCTGGCTGAGAGTCATCAAGAGACTTTTGTAGTGCTCCATAATCTCTTCTTTTAGAATTGAAGTTCCATTTAGAAGAAAGGAAAGAAAACTGGATTCAATAATTCCTCAATAATTGTCATGTGTTCATCATTTTCTTCTCTGTTGACAGACTGAATCAAGGTTTAGATCTTTGCTAATGCTATGCAAAATCCATTCTGATTTTTTTTTCTAACCAGCTTACTGGTGGCCAACCATAACAATAATAACAAGTGATGAAGATTGCCTCTGGCATAACCAAACCAATAAAGGTAGAATTAAAATGACATGAGAAAGAAAAGATGATATCAACAGTAGCACCCACACTTAGTATAATCCCAAAACGTGTGGAACTCCATTGGGATACCATTGGCATTGACAAAATCACCATTAGTCAATTCTAAAAAGGCATCTTAACTTGGAACAACTTACATCCTGTGACGATACCTTTAACCCCATCAAAATCAACAAATGCACATCTAAGGTCATTGGAAAGGACTGGAGAGGTAGATAAAAATGCCAAATCTGCTTCCATCATCTGTCCAGCCAACCATAGTTGGTTACACATGTATGCTATTCAACTCTCAATGACTCTGGGAAGCTCAGATCTATTAAACCTAAAATAAAATCAATTTTCAAAATTTTCCTACTAACAGCTAGTGGTGTAGAAGCTTCCACTATCCAGAAAAAGTTATTTTATGCTAAATTTCATTGTTCAGCTTTCAGGAGATTCTTTTGGTAAGGCATAATCCCAAATCCCTGAGGAAATCATAGCTTCCACCAGCTTACTAATAGAAATGGGACTACATATAAATATCACAAGAGTTTGATGAGAAAAATCAGATACAGGAATTACTAAAGAAGCGGGTGAACATTAGTGCATGTGTACACGTCCATGTTACTTTTGTTCTTCTAAACATCTTATTGATCTGCAATTATTTACATTTCCACCATTCTCATAGCATCAAGTCCAGGAGGAAACTTATGTACCACTTTTCTCCAACTGATACATAAAACTACAACCTCCCCCCCAAAAACACACAAAAAAGCATTCTCTTCAGACCTCATTACTATATCCTTCAGCTCTCCTAGTCATTTAATAAGATGCATGCAATAAATAAAAGCAAAAAATAATCCAAGAAAATTATATACACTATTAATATGGGCATGCATTTTTTGTTATATTTTATTTTTGCTATATAAGAGGCATCAGATTATTTGGTAATGTATACAGGTTGCTGCTACAAGGATGCTTGTTTGTAAAAATGTGTGTCAAACTGCTACCTTGCCATCCTAGTGTGGTTATGTCTTACTTATTATTGTTGCACCATACTTGCTGTTGTTACACCCTTGATGAGGTTTGATCATTTCCCCCCCAAATTATAACTATGGTAGGGTTGTGCCATGGTGCCTTCAATATGGGTATATGACAGAAAATTCAAAAATGCTCACAGCAGAAAAAGTGACAACTTACATGCTTGCCTAGCTACAGGTATTCCTAGAAAAACCGTAGCTCTCTTGTGGTCTCACAGAAAGCGGAAAAGAAAGAGAATTAAATCCTCACACCATTGAAGTGAGCTTATCAGAGAGATCTAAACCCGAAGCAGAAACAGTGCAAAGTATATTGAACTGCTTAAATTTAAATTTAACCAACATTTCTTGCCTTTACTCCCCTTCTCATGCCATACTTTGCAGTCCTGGATGGAAGCAGCGCATGAAAAATTCCCAGGACAGAGTGAGAATCTTTGTACTTAGTCACAGAGGGAGAACTTTATCATGGAAATAAATGGCAAACTAGTTGAAAGAAAATGTTGGGTGAGTTGAAAGAAATGTTGGAGTACAGAGAAGAGCAACAAAGATGATTAGGGGACTGCAACATACTGTAAAACATACATAAGGAATGGTGGCTGCAATTGGGTATGTCTACTTTAATGAAGAGAAGGACGAGGGGTGACATGACAGCAGTGTTCCAATATCTCAGGGGTTGCCCCAAAGAAGAGGGAGTCAAGCTATTCTCCAAAGCACCTGAAGGCAGGACAAGAAGCAAGAGATGGAAACTAACCAATTAAGGAGAAATTTTCTGACAGTTAGAAGAATTAATCAGTGGAACCGCTTGCCTCCAGAAGCTGTGAATGCTGGAGGTTTTTAAGAAATGGACAATCATTTGTCTGAAATGGTATAGGGGTTTCCTGCCTGAGCAGGGGGTTGGACTAGAAGACCTCCAAGATCATTTCCAACTCTATCATTACTGTTATTGTTGTTTTTGTTGTTGTTGTTATTATTATTATTATTATTATTATTATTATTATTATTATTATTATTATTATTATTATTTCTTATGTTTTCATCATGACCATTAGAATTGTGGGTTTCAGATACTGTAATTGTCTGTGAGAAATTTGTGCTGTTCTGTTTCCGTGGCTAGCATTATAATGAAAACTTAGTCCAGAAAAAAGACTACTAAGATTTAGATAACTATCAACATATAAATATCACAAAAATATCTTTGATGTGAAAAATCAGGAGCAGTAATTACTACTTAAATAGACGCATAGTATTGCATTTGTCTAAGATCTTCCAAATATCATACCTTTCTGAAACAATTGGTCCAAGGTCTACAGATCTGGTGAGAAGAAGATTACTAGGTCGCGTAATTGACCACTGGAGTGATTGACAATAGCCAAAGCAGAACAAGCTGTAGTGAAAACATGAAGGGTTTTAAGTCCCGTTCAGGTTAATGGCAGCTCAGCAGATGCAGAACAAGAAGTTCTAAACATGAAAGCTTTTTCTTACAATGTCTGAAAAGGAGAACACGTCAAATGTGTTGTTGGACCATTCACAGGATTAAATGACAGAATTGAAGGCAATAGTAAGCAGATTTTGTATGAAGAAAATATTCTTTCTGTTCTGGGACAAGGAAGCAGATAGCGCTAAAAGTCTCGCACAACTAGATATATTCTGTGTCTTGTCTAATCAGCACGAACATCATTGGATAAGAAGATCTGTTTTCTGTCTTTGCAAGATAATCACCAACTGTGAATTTAGAAAGATGAGACTGCCCATTAACCTAGGGAACTCTCAGAAAATCTTTTTTTTTTAATTTCAATTGGATCTAAAAAAAAATTATCACGAATCTCTGCTCCTAAACCTTTGATCTTTCTGCTAAACATGACTCAAATTCCTCTTTGTTTATAGTCTTCCTGTAACTCTGTAACTGTGAGAGGGATCTCGGAGTCCTAGTGGGCAATCACTTCAATATGAGCCAGCAGTGTGCTGCAGCTGCCAAAAAGGCCAACACAGTGCTAGGCTGCATTAACAGAGGGATAGAATCAAGATCACGTGAAGTACTAATACCACTTTACAATGCCTTGGTAAGGCCACACCCGGAATACTGCATCCAGTTTTGCTCACCACGATGTAAAAAAGATGTCGAGACTCTAGAAAGGGTACAGAGAAGAGCAACAAAGATGATTGGGGGACTGGAGGCTAAAACATATAGGGAACAGTTACTGGAATTGGATATGTGTAGTTTAATGAAGAGAAGGGTGAGGGGTGACATGATAGCAGTGTTCCAATATCTCAGTGGCTGCCACAAAGAAGAGGGAGCCAAGCTATTCTCCAAAGCACCTGAAAGCAGGACAAGAAGCAATGGATGGAAACTAGTCAAGGAGAGAAGCAACCTAGAACTAAGGAGAAACTTCCTGACAGTTAGAACAATCAACCAGTGGAACAACCTGCCTCCAGAAGTGGTGAATGCTCCAACACTGGAGGTTTTTAAGAAGAAAGAGACTGGACAGCCATTTGCTTGAAATGTTATAGGGTTTCCTGCCTGAGAAGGGGGTTGGACTAGATGACCTCCAAGGTCCCTTCCAACTTCTTCTTCTTCTTCTTCTTCTTCTTCTTCTTCTTCTTCTTCTTCTTCTTCTTCTTCTTCTTATTATTATTATTATTATTATTATTATTATTATTATTATTATTATTATTATTATTATTATTATTATTATTATTATTATTATTATTATTATTATTATTATTATTATTATTATGGTGTCCGTTCAAGAGTCTGGATTTATTGGGGCATAAGGGGAGGTGCTCTCAAATGTGTACCTGTTTGAGATAGAAATTATTTGCATGGCTGACCAGCATATGAGTCCCTGTCTAGTCTCATCAGCCTCTTCCTGAAAATTCCCATTTTCCCCCAATGAGCTTGTGTCATCTCTTTACACAACAAGACTCAGGAGATAATATTCCTGAGTTTTTCTGAAAGGTGCTTTTTCAAAAGGAAACTGGATTTTCTCTGCTTTTCTTTGAAGACGTTTTTCTTCTCATCCAAGAAGCTTCTTCTGTTCTGAATGAATGGTGGAGAATGGAAGGATTTATATATCTTGCATTTTGAAAAAGCATCTTTGGGAAGACTATGATCTGGATGACTGAGAATCTCCATAGACCTTCTTAAAGTTTCCCTTCTTTTTAGTGTAACTCATCGTCTTATTGAATGTAGTTGACCCATCACTATCTCCGCTCATGTATCTAATGTCCTGTTCTCATCAATGAATTTTCCACACTCAGTGCATGGAACTATATTCCTCA